>NC_135826.1:39147048-39267379 GCF_964213995.1 Mustelus asterias
CCCCGTTCTCTCCCCCCCCCCCCGTTCTCTCCCCCCCCCCCCCCCGTTCTCTCCCCCCCCCCGTTCTCTCCCCCCCCCCCCCGTTCTCTCCCACCCCCCCCCGTTCTCTCCCCCCCCCCCCCGTTCTCTCCCCCCCCCCGTTCTCTCCCCCCCCCGTTCTCTCCCCCCCCCCCGTTCTCTCCCCCCCCCCCCGTTCTCTTCCCCCCCCCCCCCGTTCTCTCCCCCCCCCCCGTTCTCTCCCCCCCCCCGTTCTCTCTCCCCCCCCCCGTTCTCTCCCCCCCCCCTCCCGTTCTCTCCCCCCCCCCCCCGTTCTCTCCCCCCCCCCCCGTTCTCTCCCCCCCCCCCCGTTCTCTCCCCCCCCCCCCCGTTCTCTCCCCCCCCCCCCCCGTTCTCTCCCCCCCCCCCCCGTTCTCTCCCCCCCCCCGTTCTCTCCCCCCCCCCGTTCTCTCCCCCCCCCGTTCTCTCCCCCCCCCCGTTCTCTCCCCCCCCCGTTCTCTCCCCCCCCCCGTTCTCTCCCCCCCCCCGTTCTCTCCCCCCCCCCGTTCTCTCCCCCCCCCCGTTCTCACCCCCCCCCGTTCTCACCCCCCCCCGTTCTCACCCCCCCCCCGTTCTCTCCCCCCCCCGTTCTCTCCCCCACCCCGTTCTCTCCCCCCCCCGTTCTCTCCCCCCCCCCCCGTTCTCTCCCTCCCCCCCCGTTCTCTCCCTCCCCCGTTCTCTCCCCCCCCGTTCTCTCCCCCCCCCCGTTCTCTCCCCCCCCCCGTTCTCTCCCCCCCCCCCGTTCTCTCCCCCCCCCGTTCTCTCTCCCCCCCCCGTTCTCTCCCCCCCCGTTCTCTCCCCCCCCCGTTCTCTCCCCCCCCCGTTCTCTCCCCCCCCCGTTCTCTCCCCCCCCCGTTCTCTCCCCCCCCCGTTCTCTCCCCCCCCCGTTCTCTCCCCCCCCCGTTCTCTCCCCCCCCCGTTCTCTCCCCCCCCGTTCTCTCCCCCCCCCGTTCTCTCCCCCCCCCGTTCTCTCCCCCCCCCGTTCTCTCCCCCCCCGTTCTCTCCCCCCCCCGTTCTCTCCCCCCCCCGTTCTCTCCCCCCCCGTTCTCTCCCCCCCCCCGTTCTCTCCCCCCCGTTCTCCCCCCGTTCTCTCCCCCCCCCCCGTTTTCTCCCCCCCCCCCGTTCTCTCCCCCCCCCGTTCTCTCCCCCCCCGTTCTCTCCCCCCCCCGTTCTCTCCCCCCCCCGTTCTCTCCCCCCCCCCGTTCTCTCCCCCCCCCGTTCTCTCCCCCCCCGTTCTCTCCCCCCCCCCGTTCTCTCCCCCCCCCGTTCTCTCCCCCCCCCGTTCTCTCCCCCCCCCGTTCTCTCCCCCCCCCCGTTCTCTCCCCCCCCCCCGTTCTCTCCCCCCCCCTGTTCTCTCCCCCCCCCGGTTCTCTCCCCCCCCCCCGGTTCTCTCCCCCCCCCCCGTTCTCTCCCCCCCCCGTTCTCTCCCCCCCCCGTTCTCTCCCCCCCCCGTTCTCTCCCCCCACCGTTCTCTCCCCCCCCCCCGTTCTCACCCCCCCCCGTTCTCACCCCCCCCCCGTTCTCACCCCCCCCCCGTTCTCACCCCCCCCGTTCTCTCCCCCCCCCCGTTCTCTCCCCCACCCCGTTCTCTCCCCCCCCCGTTCTCTCCCCCCCCCCCGTTCTCTCCCTCCCCCGTTCTCTCCCTCCCCCGTTCTCTCCCCCCCCCGTTCTCTCCCCCCCCCCGTTCTCTCCCCCCCCCCCGTTCTCTCCCCCCCCCCGTTCTCTCCCCCCCCCGCGTTCTCACCCCCCCCGTTCTCTACCCCCCCCGTTCTCTCCCCCCCCCGTTCTCTCCCCCCCCCCGTTCTCTCCCCCCCCCCGTTCTCTCCCCCCCCGTTCTCTCCCCCCCCCGTTCTCTCCCCCCCCCGTTCTCTCCCCCCCCTGTTCTCTCCCCCCCCTGTTCTCTCCCCCCCCTGTTCTCTCCCCCCCCGTTCTCTCCCCCCCCGTTCTCTCCCCCCCCCGTTCTCTCCCCCCCCCGTTCTCTCCCCCCCCCGTTCTCTCCCCCCCGTTCTCTCCCCCCCCCGTTCTCTCCCCCCCCGTTCTCTCCCCCCCCCCGTTCTCTCCCCCCCCCGTTCTCTCCCCCCCCGTTCTCTCCCCCCCCCGTTCTCTCCCCCCCCCGTTCTCTCCCCCCCCCGTTCTCTCCCCCCCCCGTTCTCTCCCCCCCCCCGTTCTCTCCCCCCCCCCCGTTTTCTCCCCCCCCCGTTCTCTCCCCCCCCCGTTCTCTCCCCCCCCGTTCTCTCCCCCCCCCGTTCTCTCCCCCCCCCCGTTCTCTCCCCCCCCCGTTCTCTCCCCCCCCCCGTTCTCTCCCCCCCGTTCTCTCCCCCCCCCGTTCTCTCCCCCCCCCGTTCTCTCCCCCCCCCGTTCTCTCCCCCCCCCCGTTCTCTCCCCCCCCCCGTTCTCTCCCCCCCCTGTTCTCTCCCCCCCCCCGGTTCTCTCCCCCCCCCCGGTTCTCTCCCCCCCCCCGTTCTCTCCCCCCCCCGTTCTCTCCCCCCCCCGTTCTCTCCCCCCCCCGTTCTCTCCCCCCCCGTTCTCTCCCCCCCCGTTCTCTCCCCCCCCCCGTTCTCTCCCCCCCCCGTTCTCTCCCCCCCCCGTTCTCTCCCCCCCCCGTTCTCTCCCCCCCCCGTTCTCTCCCCCCCCGTTCTCTCCCCCCCCCCGTTCTCTCCCCCCCCGTTCTCTCCCCCCCCGTTCTCTCCCCCCCCCGTTCTCTCCCCCCCCGTTCTCTCCCCCCCCCGTTCTCTCCCCCCCCCGTTCTCTCCCCCCCCCGTTCTCTCCCCCTCCCCGTTCTCTCCCCCCCGTTCTCTCCCCCCCCGTTCTCTCCCCCTCCCCGTTCTCTCCCCCCCCCGTTCTCTCCTCCCCCCCGTTCTCTCCCCCCCCCTCCGTTCTCTCCCCCCCCCGTTCTCTCCCCCCCGTTCTCTCCCCCCCCGTTCTCTCCCCCCCCCGTTCTCTCCCCCCCCCCGTTCTCTCCCCCCCCCCGTTCTCTCCCCCCCCCCCGTTCTCTCCCCCCCCCCCGTTCTCTCCCCCCCCCCGTTCTCTCACCCCCCCGTTCTCTCCCCCCCCCCCCCCCGTTCTCTCCCCCCCCCCCCCGTTCTCTCCCCCCCCCCCCGCCTCTCCACCCCCCCCCCCGCCTCTCCACCCCCCCCCCGCCTCTTCACCCCCCCGGCCTCTCCACCCCCCACCCACAACCCCTGGGCACTCCACGCTCACTAATCCTTCCTCCCATCTGCACCCCTATCCCCCATCTCTCCCTTCCCCTGCCATTCTTTAGCCCCCCCCCCCATCCCATCTCTCTGCCTGTCCCCATGTAATTCCTGGGCCCACCCTCCTCCTCCTCCTTGCCCTCTGTGGAGAAGGAGCACGTACGGGACAGAGCACAGAAATGGCCTCCTGTTCTTTATTATTATGTGATGTTTTTGGATGGAATGGAATCACTGCTCATATTCCTGTGTGTTTCTTTTACCCTCCACCTTCAGGCCAGCATAATTCAGGTCAGGAATGTCAAACAGGGAGATAATGTCTGTGAAGTGCGCTGAGCTGGATGTGGTCTGCACAGGAACCTGTCCTGGGATGTGTCCGGACCGAGAGAGGGAGGAACGGCAGCGGCAGAAGCGACTTCACAAGTTTGAAATTCTGGCGGAAACGGCGAGTGACCAGCTGCCCAAAGCTGACCCACGGAGAACGGTGAAGGAATATTCACGACCAGCCGCTGGAAAGGGGGCTGCTCAACTTTGTGAGCTTCGCCCGGCTGGTGTTCTGCTGAAGACTGTGCACTACCTGATTGATGAGATTGTTCCAAGGCACCAGGAGCCCTGGGCGGAAATCTATGATTATGTGTTTGACCGTCTGCGCAGTGTGCGGCAAGACATGACCATCCAACAGGTCAACGGACACATTGCCGTGACTATTCTGGAGAAGAGTGTGCGCTTCCTCCTCTGTGCCTCATACTGGCTCTGTGAGGAACCCATCCAAGTTTTCGATCCGAAGATGAATGATGTCCACGTGCAGGAGTGTTTCAGCTGGTTACTTGCTAAATATTCGACGGGGGATTCGGAAAATGAAGCAGAGTTTCAGGCTCTTGCCGTTCTCTATAACCTGGGTGTGTAATGTGCAACAAGTAAATCAAGCCACTAGTCTTCCTGGTGTGACAGAGCAAGTATCTAGACAGACCAGGGTGAGGTGATTGCATCAATTATCGCCTCAGAGGCCCTTCATTAATAATTGATATTTACACAGAAGGAGTCCGTTAGCTCATTTTATCTTTGTTCTGTCAGACCATTCCAAAACCAGTTCTAATGTCCTGGTCTTCTCATATCCCTGCTTCAAATATTTATCCTGTACCTGCCCTGGGAGTGTCTGATGGGGACAGTGGTTGGAGGTCAGTCATCTCGGCTCCAGGACATCACTGCAGAAGTTCTTCAGGGGTAGTGTCCTGGGCCCAATCATCTTCAGCTGCTTCATCAAACATTCATTCCCTCTCCCACCATCAAACAGTGTGCACCATCTTCAGGATGCACCGTAGGAACTCACCAAGGCTCCTGAGACAGCACCTTCCAAACCCATGACCGCTGCTCTCTAAAAGGACAAGGGCAGTAGACACATGGGGAACACCACTACCTGGAAGTTCACCTCCACACCACTCACCATCCTGACTTGGAAATATATCACTGTTTCTTCATTGTCACTGGGTGAAATTCCTGGAACTCCCTCCCTAACAGCAGGGTGGGTGTACCTATACCTCGGGGACTGCAGTGGTTCAGGAAGGCAGTTTACCACCCCCTTCTCAGGGGACAATTAAGAATGGGCAATAAATGCTGGCCTAACCATGATCCCCACACTGTCTCCAATCATCTAATCAATCGCTTTTTGAAATGCATATAAAGTGCATCCATAAACACGCCCCTGTCCACATGAATTATTCCTCAGAAATTTCAGTTACATTCATAAAGCACAACCTGCCCTTTACAAATCCTGTTGACTTTCTCTAATCAACTCAAATTTCTCTTGGTGTTCAGTCACTGTCCTTACTTGTGGAATGTTACAATGAGGCCATTTGTCCCATCCTGCCCATGCTGGCTCTTTGAAAAGCTATCCCACTATTTCCCCTCTCTTCTCCCCTGTTCCGCTGTTTACCCCACTGCCCTGCAAATTTTTTTAACTTTTAAGTATTCATCCAATACCCCTTTTGAAAGTTGTTATTGAATTTTCTTCCGCTACCGTTCCAGGCAGGGCCTTCCAGATCACAACAACTCACCACTTTAAAAATAATTGTCATCTCCCCCCTCTGGTTCTTTTGTCAATCACCTTGAATCTGTGTTCCTCTGTTTACCAACCCTGCTGCCACTGGAAACAGTTCCTCTCTCTTTATTCTTTTGAAAACCTCATGATTTTGAACACCTCGATTAAATGTCCCTCTTCACTTTACTTGTTAACTTTTGACACTGATAAATAAATGAGAAAACTTCACTTTCTCTGCATTAAGGAGAACAATTCCAGCTTCTCCAATCCCTCCACGTTAACTAAAATCCCCCATCTCTGGTACCAATCTAGTAAATCTCCTCCGCACTTCACAATTTTATAATTTCCTGGTTTCTCTCACATTTCTTAAATAATGGAGTTACGTTTGAACTTTTTAAATCTAAAGGGACAAATCCGGAACCAAGAGCACTTGGAAAGATTACGGCTAAAGCATCTGTAATTTCCTCTTCTATTTCCTCTAAATTCTTCAGCTGAAAACTTTCCGGGCCCAGAGATTTGTCCGTCTTCAGAGTCATAATGCTTTGTGACGCTGTTTTCTTGTTTACATTAACTTTAATGCATTCCAGTTCTGGATTTGTGATTTAGTTCCTCTGGAATAACAGGTGTGTTATCCTCTTTACCGAAAGACTAACACAAAATCCTGCGTCATTGAGTCTGCCATTCCCTTATTTTTACCCGCAGTGTTATTCACTTTAGTTTATAAAGGACCCACAATTCCTTGACTACCTTTTTCTAACTTTTGTGTTAATCTTGATAGCGCTTTGTCAGTCTGCCTCATTTTTCTATTCGGTTACCTCTCCCAGCCCCCTCGATCCACACTATTTTTTGCACTTTGGTGCATTCTTTCCTTTGATGTTGTGGTATCTCTCTTTTCAATCGACCATGGCTATTTTATTTGGTAGTCATGATGTGGAGATGCCGGCGTTGAACTGGGGTGAACACAGTAAGAAGTCTCACAACACCAGGTTAAAGTCCAAGTTGGACTTTAACCTGTTGTTGTGAGACTTCTTGCTGTTTTATTTGGTCACAGGAGCTTTTTTCCTTCAGGGATATAAACTCTAATTGCATTAGTTCAGTGTTGATGTTTAGTGATTCTGGTTTCTTGTCCTTTTCAGGATCAGTGAAAGCTCTTCATCACGCCTTGGCCCTGTCCCATCACATCAAACACTCGCCCGATATGAAGTTGGCGTTTGGTATTAACCGAGCTTTTATCGAGGGAAACTACGTGCGATGCCTGCGAATAATGCGCCGCCTGCCCTTCGTGCAGAGCTGCGCGCTTTATCGGCACATTGAGCTATTCCGGCACCATCTACTCCGAGTATTTAACCATGGCTACAGCAGCCGTAACTGCCGCTACCCTCTCCAGACCCTAACAAACCTGCTGGGCATGGACAGTCTGCTCTTGACTGCTGAGCTGTGTCAACATCATGGCCTGGAGGTGACGGAAAGCTCAGTGTGTTTCCAGAAAAGCTGCTACAGGGATCCCAGCCCCAGACCCAGGCAGCCAGAACTGGGACTTGTCAGCAAAAAACAAGGAGACAGGACAAAGTCAAGCATCATTCACGGCCACTGACCTCCAGCACACAGAGCAGCAGCCTCTCCGCCTGTACCCTCTCCAGCAGCCTCGCCGCCTGTACCCTCTCCAGCAGCCTCGCCGCCTGTACCCTCTCCAGCAGCCTCGCCGCCTGTACCCTCTCCAGCAGCCTCGCCGCCTGTACCCTCTTCAGCAGCCTCGCCGCCTGTACCCTCTCCAGCAGCCTCGCCGCCTGTACCCTCTCCAGCAGCCTCGCCGCCTGTACCCTCTCCAGCAGCCTCGCCGCCTGTACCCTCTCCAGCAGCCTCGCCGCCTGTACCCTCTCCAGCAGCCTCTCCGCCTGTACTCTCTCCAGCAGCCTCTCCGCCTGTATCCCCTCCAACAGCCTCTCTGCCTGTACCCTCTCCAGCAGCCTCTCCGCCTGTACCCTCTCCAGCAGCCTCTCCGCCTGTACCCTCTCCAGCAGTGCGCCTTGAACACAATGGGCTAATCTGGCTCCATTCTGCCCAGTCTCAATGGCTCATAGTGTCCTCTGAGCTCCTGTGAGGGGCTCACTATGGATGGGCAATGAGGAGTGCTCAAAACAGCCCAACGCTGTATTGAATTGGCCGTCTGACAGTGGGAAGTGACAACACAAGGTGTAATAAAAGGAAAAACAATGTGGGCTCGATCCTCAGGTTAGGACAGTATCTATCCCTGTGCTATACCTGTCCCGGGAGTGTTTGATGGGAACAGTGTAGAGGGAGCTTTACTCTGTATCTAACCCCGTGCTGTACCTGTCCTGGGAGTGTTTGATGGGAACAGTGTAGAGGGAGCTTTACTCTGTATCTAACCCCGTGCTGTACCTGTCCTGGGAGTGTTTGATGGGAACAGTGTAGAGGGAGCTTTACTCTGTATCTAACCCCGTGCTGCACCTGTCCTGGGAGTGTTTGATGGGAACAGTGTAGAGGGAGCTTTACTCTGTATCTAACCCCGTGCTGTACCTGTCCTGGGAGTGTTTGATGGGAACAGTGTAGAGGGAGCTTTACTCTGTATCTAACCCCGTGCTGCACCTGTCCTGGGAGTGTTTGATGGGGGACAGTGTAGAGGGAGCTTTACTCTGTATCTAACCCCGTGCTGCACCTGTCCCGGGAGTGTTTGATGGGAACAGTGTAGAGGGAGCTTTACTCTGTATCTAACCCCGTGCTGCACCTGTCCTGGGAGTATTTGATGGGGGACAGTGTAGAGGGAGCTTTACTCTGTATCTAACCCCGTGCTGCACCTGTCCTGGGAGTGTTTGATGGGGGACAGTGTAGAGGAAGCTTTACTCTGTATCTATCCCTGTGCTGTACCTGTCCTGGGAGTGTTTGATGGGGGACAGTGTAGAGGGAGCTTTACTCTGTATCTAACCCTGTGCCGTACCTGTCCTGGAAGTGTTTGGGGGACAATGTAGAGGGAGATTTACTCTGTATCTAACCCCGTGCTGTACCTGTCCTGGGAGTGTTTGATTGGGACAGTGTGGAGGGAGCTTTACTCTGTATCTAACCCCGTGCTGTACCTGTCCAAGGAGTGTTTGATGGGGGACAGTGTAGAGGGAGCTTTACTCTGTATCTAACCCCGTGCTGTACCTGTCCTTGGAGTGTTTGATGGGGACAGTGTAGAGGGAATTTTACTCTGTATCTAACCCCGTGCTGTACCTGTCCTTGGAGTGTTTGATGGGGACAGTGTCGAGGGAATTTTACTCTGTATCTAACCCCGTGCTGTACCTGTCCTGGAAATGTTTGATGTTGAGATTCCTTTCCAGGACCAATGTGGTAAAATTCACAC
The DNA here is from genome assembly GCF_964213995.1 of Mustelus asterias. Lineage (NCBI taxonomy): Eukaryota > Metazoa > Chordata > Chondrichthyes > Carcharhiniformes > Triakidae > Mustelus > Mustelus asterias. Next base: position 39,155,675 of record NC_135826.1, read on the forward strand.
TAAAGGCCTTTAGAATGTTTCTGTTCTGCTGTTTGGATTCACCTGATTCCCTGATGGGTTGGGTCTGGGTCTGATACCTTTTGGAAGTGAAGTTGAACTGTTGCCCTTCGTGTACGATCCCTCTGACCCAGCCTGGATTAGAGGCTCGAGTCTCTGGAGCAGACCTGTTGATCCAGAGTGAGTGTGTTCCCCATTAAGATGCAGGCGATAGTGGAGGAATAGTGATAGAGTGGAAAATGGAAACCTGCATTAAAAATAAAATAAGTCCAAAAAGAATCCCAGTGTACTCCAGGTGTTGCAAATCTGAAACAAAAATGGGGAAATGCAGTATACTCCCAGCAAGAATAGTTGAAGTTTCTGGTAAATGAATGATCTTTTGCACCGAATAATCCTGACAGACTGTTAACTTGCTTTATTTTAAATCCTCAGCTGCTGTCACACCTGTTGAGTGCTTCCAATATTTTTCTGTTTGCTTTGGAGTTTCAGTGAGTTGCAGCTGAACAGAGTGAGGTGTCTCTGTGTACAGACTGGCTTGTGTCCTGGGGGTTGCTGTGGGCGCAGGCAGATAAACAGCAATGGTACAGAGTAACAAGGGTGAGCAAAGCGGGGACTCCGAACATCACCTGAGATTCCTGTGATTCTTCTAAAAATTGGATTGCTCTAATTCTTCAAAAGAACAAACATCAGATCGTGGGTTAGAGTCATAGAGGTTTACAGCATGGAAACAGGCCCTTCAGCCCAACTTGTCCATGCCGCCCTTTTTTAAAATTCCTAAGCTAATCCCAATTGCCTGTATTTGGCCCATATCCCTCTATACCCATGTAACTGTCTAAATGCTTTTTAAAAGACAAAATTGTACCCGCCTCTACTACTGCCTCTGGTAGCTTGTTCCAGACACTCACCACCCTCTGTGTGAAACAATTGCCCCTCTTGACCCTTTTGTATGTCTCCCCTCTCACCTTAAACCTATGCCCTTCCAATGAGGCACTTTGAAACATTCATCAGGATAATGCAATGAATCTTGGTGACGTTATTAACAGACTCAGGCTCTATCAGGAGGACTTTTTCACACTAAGGGTAAAAAAAGTAAAGTAAAAGTTTATTTATTAGTCACAAGTAAGACTTACATTCACACTGCAGTGAAGTTACTGTGAAATTCCCCTAGTCGTCACAGTCCAGCGCCTGTTCGGGTCAATGCACCCTAACCAGCACGTCTTTCAAGAGAGTGGGAGGAAACCCCGGAGCACCCGGAGGAAACCCACGCAGACACGGGGAGAACGTGCAAACTCCAGACAGACAGTGACCCAAGCCGGGAATCGAACCCGAGTCTCTGGCGCTGTGAAGCAGCAGTGCTAACCACTGCGCCACCGTGCCGCCCCATAAGTGGAATTCTGGAACTCCCTCCCCATAAAATCAATTCATTTTGTTCGGAGGGGGTAATGGAACCAAGGCAGTTAAATGGAGTTAAAATACAGATTAGCCATGACCTAAGTGAATAATAGAACAGTCTTGACGGACTGACCGGTTCCTCTTGTGCTTTTGTCCAACAAGAAAGTGTTTTTTTTACCTTTCATTTGCTTTATTTGAATTGTTAGATTAATGGGCGTGATAATTCTGTTTGATTGTTAGTTTGAAATTCCTGTTTGATATCTAGGCTCCTTGAAGTGGTTTTATTTGTTTTGGCAAGTTCATATTGAGAACACCCTCACAAACTAATAATCCTGTCTCCACCACGAAGGTTGCAGCAGTTCATGTAGCCACCAGCCGGTGGTACTGTCTCCCCAAGAACGAACCAGGACCAGTGGTTGAAACCAGACATCACATAAAACATCATCTGAAAAAGACCACAGAGTGCGAGGGAAAACTACTGTGTAAATTGTAAATCGTAGATAAAGTCTGATTAATGTCTCGTAACTGACAATACTTTGCTCAGTAGTGAATATCTCGAGCTGCTATGTAGTGTGGTTCAGCGGAAGTCTGTCTTCACTAAGGAGGCTTAGCTCTGGTCCCCTGTGCGAATGATCTCCTGGCTGCCCCTCTAAACCTCAGCTCGTCCGACGGTGCTCAATTGTTTCTTCTTTGTCCTTTCACAGGATGTGGGCGTCGCTGGCAAGGCCAGCAACATGTGTCACCCATCCTGAGCCATCTCACCAACTGAGCGATAAGGCCATTTCAGAGAAAGTTAAGAGTAAACCACATTGCTGTGGCTCTGGAGTCACATGTAGGCCAGACCAGGTAAGGAAGAGAACATGGCATCCATGAACTAGATAGTCACCATTACTGAGATTAGCTTTTAGTTCCAGGTTATATTCATTTAATTTAAATTCCACCAGCTGTCATGGTGGGATTTGAACCTGTGTCCCCAGAGCATTAACCCAGGCCTTTGAATTACTAGTCCAGTGACATTACCACACCACTGTGTCCTCATTTTCTAAGCTCACACCAGGACCCGTCAATGGTGTGTTCATTGACCTGTATTGGCTCCTGGTACAGCCCTGTTTCAGTTTCGGAAATTTCATCCTTGCTTTAGTCCTTGCATCTCCCCAATATCTGCAGCCTTCTCCAGTCCAAGTACCTGTCGGGATCTCTGCACTTTGTCAATTCTGATCGCTTGTGTGTCCACCATTGTCGACTGTGCCTTCAGCTGCCTGGATCCTAAGCTCTCAAATTCCCCCTCTAAACCTCTCTGCTTCTCCCTCGCTCTAAACTGATCTTTAATCTCTCGCTGTTTGATCAAGCTTTTTGTCATCTGCCCTAATATCATTTTATGTGGCTCAGTGTCAAAGTTTGGGTGATAATCGATCATGTGAAACATCTTGGACATTTTACTACACTGAAGGTGCTATACAAATGCAGTGTTATATCTGGGTGTTTGTTGTATAGAGAGTGTATCCTCCCTGTGGATATGCAGGAGCTTGTTTTGGTTTTTCTCAGTGCGATGCTGTGTTTCTGTCTGTGCCAGATACTAACACTAATCCAATTTAACAAAAGCAGCCATAAACACACCACCAAACCTGTCCGCTTTACTCCTGATTAAAGCCGGCAAAGCCAGCCTCAACACAAACTGATTTCTGTACCGTGAATAATAATCCTGGGGCGGCACGGTAGCACAGTGGTTAGCACTGCTGCTTCACAGCTCCACGGACCTGGGTTCGATTCCCGGCTTGGGTCACTGTCTGTATGGAGTTTGCACGTTCTCCTCGTGTCTGCGTGGGTTTCCTCCGGGTGCTCCGGTTTCCTCCCACAGTCCAAAGATGTGCGGGTTAGGTTGATTGGTCATGCTAAAAATTGCCCCTTAGTGTCCTGGGATGCATAGGTTGGAGGGATTAGCGGGTAAAATATGTTGGGATATGGGGGTAGGGCCTGGGTGGGATTGTGGTCGGTGCAGACTCGATGGGCCGAATGGCCTCTTTCTGTACTGTAGGGTTTCTATGATTTCTATGAATACCACATCAGCTCCCTGCCCGTACCCAAGCCTCTGTGTGTGTGTGTGTGTGTGTGTGTGTGGGGGGGGGGGGGGGGGGGGGGGAGACGATACAGCAACCAGAGGAAAAGGTTATCCATCCAACCAACAGCATCAGCAGCGATTTTAAAAACTCCTGCATTCCCCAGCTTATCTGAATTCCAAAGATTGGGAATCAGACAATTTGTCTGGAAAGAGTTAAGGGGAAGGAAAGGAGCCTGGGAATTGGGGCTAATTGGATAACTCTTCCTCCAGAATGCAAACACAGTGGGCTGAATGGCCTCCTGTGCTGTATCACATCCACCATAGTTTGAGTTTTAAAAGCTGTACATTTATTAGTCACAGAGGACATGTAGAAGAGTGAGGTAAAATAATGGGATTACGTTAATTTATTCCCTAAGTGAGAAAGCTCACACACACTGTGTAAGGGCATGTTTCACAGTCTCTATAATTTATAACAGAAATTAGAATCAGATTTTTAAAAACAATTTTTTTAAGCGACTGCTTGCAGAGAATGTTATTATCAGTGAACAGTAATAATAATTTGAAATTTAAAAATCCAATCATAAAATAACTTTTCCCTTCACTTCCTGCCCGCAGTATTTATTGCGGAGGCTTTGTTGGGCCAGTGAAGGGATTATTTACATCTTCCCTCCTGCCATTTATTGAAGAGATGTGTGTACAAAACATACTCGGGCAGCCAATCATTGCCACTTGTGTTTCTATCGAAACTCCACAGCAGATTGGACTGAAAGTCTCTTCCAGAGGGTTTACCCCAGTGACCCTGGTGGTTGTCGGGGTGCGAGCGGCGACCCTGGTGATTGTCGGGGTGCGAGCGGTGACCCTGGTGGTTGTCGGGGTGCCAGCGGTGACCCTGGTGGTTGTCGGGGTGCGAGCGGCGACCCTGGTGGTTGTCGGGGTGCGAGCGGTGACCCTGGTGGTTGTCGGGGTGCCAGCGGTGACCCTGGTGGTTGTCGGGGTGCGAGCGGTGACCCTGGTGGTTGTCGGGGTGCCAGCGGTGACCCTGGTGGTTGTCGGGGTGCGAGCGGCGACCCTGGTGGTTGTCGGGGTGCGAGCGGTGACCCTGGTGGTTGTCGGGGTGCCAGCGGTGACCCTGGTGGTTGTCGGGGTGCGAGCGGCGACCCTGGCAGTTGCCGAGATGCCAGCTGTGACCCAGTCTGACCCATTAACGTTTTTTCCAGGCCTGTGTTTTGACAGAACTGAGCAACCTTTCTCCGACCGCACAACAGTGACTACACTTCAAAAAGAACTTGATTGGCTGTAAAACATTTTGGGATGCGTTGTAGAAGCTGCTTGTATAAAAGCTAGTCTTTTATTTAGAAACATAGGAACTAGAAGCAGGAGGAGGCCATTCGGCCCTTCCTGCCTGCTCCACCGTTCATTATGATCATGGCTGATCATCAAATTCAATATCCTGATCCCTTTAGCCCCAAGAGCTATATCTAATTCCTTCTTGAAATCACACAACGCTTTGGCCTCATTTAATTAACTTTCTGCTCTTGCATTGTAAGCCATGATGGCTGCCTTGTAATATTAAAAGGGCCTCTTATACACACCGTGCACGCACATGCACAAACTCTCACGTGTGCACACACACTCCCACACGCAAACACACACACCCACCCCCTCGCATCCACTGACTTCTTCCTCTGGCATGGGCACCCAGTTTCCCCGGATCACGTTCCCACTTTTCACTTTGGTCCTCGTCAGCAAATGAGACTCGCTATTTCGACTTGACTGCCCGTCACACCCAAGCCTCACTGTTCACAAGCATTTTCCAGCAGGGTTCAGGAACAGGGCCCCTGGCTGATTCTCTCTGGGACCGGAGCAGGTTCCAGCTGCTGCTGTGATCAGACCAGCTGGCTCCACACAATCTGGAGGTGGAACCTGGTAGATTCCGGCTCTGACATTTGCTCAGATATTTTGAATCACTTGCCTCCAATGGCTGAATATGGAACTCAGCCAGCCCCCAGTTCCCAGCCGGGTGACGTCGCTGCCTGCAGGGAAAGGCAGAGCTGGTAAAGTTTGTGAAAAAGGACATCGAGCCCACTTGATCGGCACCCCATCATCCACCACTTAAAACATTCACTCCCTCCTTCATCAGTGGCAGCCGTGTGTACCATCGACAAGGTGAACTGCAGCAACTCATCAAGGCTCGTTCAACAACACCTTCCAACCCACGAACTCTACCATCTAGAAGGACAACGACAGCAAATACCTGGGAACACCACCACCTGTAAATTCCCCTCCAAGTCACTCACCATCTTGATTTGGAAATATATGGCCCACTGTCGCTGGGTCAAAATCCTGAAACGCTCTCCCTAGCAGCACTGTGGGTGTACCTACACCACATGGCCATGGGCACCTACATGTGAAGCATTCACTGGAGTAAGTGTTGTGTGTGTCTATGTGTTGTCATGTTAAGTTTCACTGGTAGCAATCTATTCGATAGTTTGAGATGAAGTGTGGAGAGAGTCCATATTTGCAGTAGATTTTCAATTGTTTTCAGTGAGCAAGAATCAATTGGTGGAATTCTAGAACCAGCTCTCTACAGTTTTATTTCCAAAATAAAATGACATTTTTACCAAATCAAAAGCAAAGAAAGACTTGCATTTCTATAGCACCTTTCCCAACCCCAGAATGTCCCAAAATGCTTTACAGCAATGAACCACTTTTGAAGTGCAGCCAATATTGTTTTGTAGTTAACATGGCAGCCAATTTTCACACAGCAAGCTCCCACACACAGCGGTGAGATAATGACCAGATACTCTGTATTAGTGAAGTTGATTGAGAGAGAAATGTCAGCCCAGAACATGGGGGAACGCCTCAGCTTCTTCTCTGGCCATAGGAGCTTTTACATCCCCCCTGAGATGGCAGACGGGAATCAGTTTAATGTCTCATTCCAAAAGACAACCTTCACTACTGGACTGTCAGCTTAGATTAGGGTTTAAGGCTCAGCAAAATAATCTGAACCCATGACCTTGGTTCAGATTCTGAAATCTTACTGCAGTCCATGATTAAGCAGGTGGCATCAGGGGAGGCTCTTAATGTTTCACACTCCAGCTGCAGACATTTTCAGCTCCAATCTCAAGTCCCATCTGACCTATCCACACCCTCAAGTGTAGCAATCCCATAGATATGCCAGGTTGTGGACAGATCAGCTGCTAACCAGAGGTGATTGTGTCAATGTAATGTCCTAACTATGTTAGGGGTTGTGGGTTTTACACACAGAGAAAAGACATGGTTTACATATGTAGATTTAAATGAACAACAACGTAATTACTCCAGGAGCCCTGGCTGTACAGAGCACAAACTGAAACTAAAAGCAGGAGCCTGTGAAACACTCCAATTTCATCGCCACCAATTCATGTGATCAGCTGTTAAACCAACCAGGCAATCATTTAAATATATAACATCCCTCCCCCTTCTGTGGTCATGACAACAAAAATACCACGATGATATACACAGGATCAATAATACCCTAGACACATCATTAATCATTATACACAGTCAGTAAGAAAGTCGATCAGGATGACATCTATTCCTCTTTTGTTGTACATGATGATATGGAATTTGACTGTCCTTGACCCAAGAAGTATGATTTGGAACTTCAGTAGACACTTGTTCTCTCGGAACTGACTCTGTTTCGTTCTTGCGTGGTATAGAGGCATGGACACTATCATCAAGCAACTCAGATTCAACTAAGTCTTCTGTAGCAGTGTTCACAACACGAGGGACTAAGGAAGTTGGTATTTCTGGAGATGATTATAGGAATCATTTTGAGATGCTAACAATTGGCCAGCACGGTGTTGCCAAACTAGTTCATCTTCGGTTTGAACCGTGTAATAAATTGGACCTGTTTTTGCTCTAACTATGGCTGGTGCCCATTTCTCACTCGGGGCAGAATTCCACTCTAACACTCAATCTCCTCGCTGAAATGAGTGTTGTTTTGCTCTCGCTTCTCGTCCAGCAACTTGAGATTGCTGTTGACGCTCGACTATCTCTGAAGTTTCTGGAGGTAACAAATCAAACATAGTTCTCAACTTTCTCTTTAAGAGAGTAATGCAGGTGAACTTTGGGTAGTCACATTGAGTAGTGCTTCTATAAGATGTCAAAAAGCCATTCGCACAACGTGATAATGAACCTTGCTGTCTTGAAGCTTTTAAAGAATGTTTGAAGGATTTTGTGAATCTTTCAGTGAATCCATTGGTTGCTGGAGGATAAGATGTGGACTTTATATACCGAATATCATTTACTTTGAGATAATCCTCAAACCCTTGTGAAGTAAACTGTGAACCACTATCGCTAACAATCTTACTGTTTACAAAATATTTTAAGTTTTTCAATGGTTTGTACAGATATAGTAGATATCATGATAACTTCTGGCCACTTTTGAGTGTGTATCAGTTATGACTGAGAACATGTAACCCTCAAATGGACCAACAAAATCTACATGCAATCATTGCCATGGCATCTTAGGCTAGTCCTAAGGGTGTGAAGGAGACGCCAGTGGTGTATTTCCTATTCGTGTACAGGATTGACACTGTCCTACATTTCCCTCAATCTGAGCACCCAGACCCGGCCATCAAAAATAACTGTGCTAATTCCTTCATCCGGACTATACCAGAATATCCTTCATGTTGTAGCTCAAGAACTCTTCCTCGCAGACTGGGAGGAATGATCACTCATTCCCCACGATAGACACCCACCTTGGACAGTCAACTCAAGCTCTCTTAGCACTTATAGTTCCAAACTGTATAGTTTTGGTCTCCTTACTTGAGAAAGGATATACTGGCACTGGAGGGGGTGCAGAGGAGATTCACTAGGTTGATTCCGGAGTTGAGAGGGTTGACTTATGAGGAGAGACTGAGTAGACTGGGGCTATACTCATTGGAATTCAGAAGAATGAGGGGAGATCTTATAGAAACATATAAGATTATGAAGGGAATAGATAAGATAGAAGCAGGGAAGCTGTTTCCACTGGCGAGTGAAACTAGAACTAGGGGGCATAGCCTCAAAATAAGGGGAAGCAGATTTAGGACTGAGTTGAGGAGGAACTTCTTCACACAAAGGGTTGTGAATCTGTGGAATTCCCTGCCCAGTGAAGCAGTTGAGGCTACCTCATTGAATGTTTTTAAGACAAGGATAGATAAATGTTTGAACAGTAAAGGAATTAAGGGTTATGGTGAGCGGGTGGGTAAGTGGATCTGAGTCCACAAAAAGATCAGCCATGATCTTATTGAATGGCGGAACAGGCTTGAGGGGCCAGATGGCCTACTCCTCCTAGTTCTTATGTTCTTAAATCAGGATGCATATGATAGGTTACAGTTATCATCCTTTAAATACCATGTCATCACTTCCCCCTTCGCGGGCTCATGCATGGTATAACTAGGGTAGCTCGGTGGCACAGTGGTTAGCCAGGGATCTGCGTTCAATTCTGGATGACTGCATAGTGTTTGCACGTTCTCCCTGTGTCTGCGTGGGTTTCCTCCGGGTGTTCCGGTTTCCTCCCACAGTCCAAACATGTGCAGGTTAGGTGGATTGGCCGTGGTAAATGTTTGGAGTTCTGGGGATAGGATGGGAGAAAGGGCCTTAATAAGGTGCTCTTTCGGTGAGTCAGTGCAGACTCAATGGGCCGAATGGCCTTTTGCACTGTAGGGATTCTATGACCCTGAACTTGAGAAGCTGTCACGGGCGAATGATCCATCAGTGAAAAATAAAGAATATTAGCAAAACTAGTTGATGGCATCTGCTGAATAGGTAAATTTAAGCGTGATAATGCATTAGCATGGCATTCTGATTGAGGATACTTTATTTCGTAGGAATGTGCTGATAAGATCAGTGACCATCTTTGCAATCGGCGAGCAGCTAATGATAGTATGCTTTTATACAACCTAAAAATAATAGTTAAGGGTCAATGATCAGTCAGTAGTGTGAACTGACGATCATATAATAATGAAACCTTCGTATGCCAAAACTAAACTCAATCCTTTTTCTAGCTGAACATACTTAAATTCATCGTTAGTCAGAATACACGGTGGCACAGTGGTTAGTACTGCTGCCTCAGTGCCAGGGATCCTGGTTCAATTCCTCCCTCGGTTGACTATGTGGAGTTTGCACATTCCTTGTTTATGTGGATTTTCTCCGGGTGTTCTGGTTTCCTCCAACAGTCCAAAGATGTGCAGGTTAGGTTGATTGGCCAGGTAAATTGCCCCTTAGTGTCAGGGGATTAGCAGGATAAATACGTGGGGTTACAGGGATAGGGCCTGGGTGGGATTGTTGTTGGTGCAAGCTTGATGGGCCAAATGGCCCCATTCTGCACTGTAAGGTTTCTATGATGCAAAAGCTATTGATCATTCTTTTGAAGGCATAATATGTGAAACTGCTGCCCCAACTCCATAAGATGAAGCGTCGCAAGCAAGTGGTAATGGTAGCTTCGGATTAAAATGAACAAATACTTCAGACTTCTGCAAAGCATCTTTGACATCTTTGTGTGCTTTCTCACATTCTGTAGTCCAGTCCCATGACTGTGTTTTGTACATAGTAAATTATGCAATGGCTTCAATAATGTAACTAAGTTATGAACAAATTCACCATAATGATGTACTAATCCTAGAAAGTGTGTCATTTATGTCATATTCGTTGGATGTGGTGCTTTATCATCAACAATGTGACCCAAATACTGGACTGACGTCTGGGAAAAAATCATACTTTTCTTTCTTGATACGCAGACCATGTGATTGAAGACATTCCAATGTTGCTTTTAAATTATTCAAGTGCTCTTATTCACTGGACCGTGTAATTAGAATATCATCCAGGTAACATTGTACACCAGAGAGACCACTTGAAATCTGAGCTATCGATCTTTGGAATTGGGCTGGTGCAGATGTTATTCCAAAAGGCAATCTTTTATAATGAAAAAGACCTTTATGAGTAACGATGGTAAGCAATGGCTGAGATTCAGTGGCTCCATGCATCAGTAATTGTGCTGGTGAAAGATCAATCTTGCTGAATTTCTGCCCACCTGATAACCCAGCAAACAAATCTTCAACTAAAGGAAGTGGATATTGATCAGCGCACAACACTGGATTTATGATTGTTTTAAAATCACCACAAATAACTGAACCATCTGGTTTCATGACAGGTACGATGGTGGTTGCCCAGTTATGCATTCAAACCGGCTCGAACACCAGTGTTAACAAATTGTCCCAATTCTTCTTTGACCTTGAACAAAAAAGAAAGAAAAGCACAGTATTGTCTACACTTCCCACTGCCTCGGAAAAGCGGCCAGCATAATCAAGGACTCCACGCACCCCAGACATACTCTCTGCCCCCTTCCGTTGGGAAAAGGATACAAAAGTCTGAGGACACGTACCAAACGACTCAAGAACAGCTTCTTCCCTGCTGCCATCAGACTTTTGAATGGACCTACCTTGCACTAAGTATATCTTTCTCTACGCCCTAGTTATGGCAGTAACATTCCATCCTGCACCCTCTCCTTTCCTTCTCTATGAACGGTATGCTTTGTATAGCGCGCAAGAAACAATACTTTTCATTGTATACTAATACATGTGACAGTAAATCAAATCAGCACAGGAACAGGCCCTTCGGCCCCCAAGCCTGTGCCGATCATGATGCCCTAACTAAATTTTTAAAAAACCTTCTGCCCTTACTCGGTGCATATCCCTCTAATCCCTCTCTATTTATGTACCATAAAGATGCTTCTTAAATGTTGCTAATGTGCCTGCTTCCACCACCACCTCTGGCAGTGCGTTCCAGGCACCCACCACTCTCTGCATGAAAAACATCCTCTGCACATCTCCCTTAAACTTTCCCCCTCTCATCTTGAATCTGTGTCTCCTTGTAATTGACACTTCCACCCTAGGAAAGAGCCTCTGACTATCCACCCAGTCTATGCCTCTCATAATTTTGTAAACCAGGTCTCCCCTCAACCTCTGCCTTTCCAGTGAAAACATTCCTAGCTTATTCAACCTCTCTTCACAGTCAACATCCTTGAGACCAGGCAACATCCAGTGAACCTTCTTTGCACTTTCTCCAAAGCTTTCATGTCCTTCTGGTGGTGTGGTGACCAGAACTGCACACAATACTCCAAATGCGGCCTAACCAAGGTTTTATATAGCTACAACATGATTTCCCAACTCTTGTACTCAGTGTCCCGGCTGATGAAGGCAAGCAGGCCAAATGCCTTCTTAATCACCTTGGCCACCTGTGACAAATTGCATATGGCATCGCTTTTGCTTTGAGACTTTTTGGTTGACAATTTGGCTTTATCTTGAGTTTCACTTGAACTCTCTTCATTGAGCCAAGTGTCTCTTCAAGAACACTATTGCATTTATCCAGAAGGTAGCGCAAGTCTGTTTTGGTTTCGACCAATCTGTCAACAGCACTCCAGTTAAGCTTTATCTTCTCTAACCATGATCTCCCAAGCAGAGTTGGAAAATTACCATGGACCACATCGAGAGGTGACTGTGATTTATCCACTTATTTCCAAGTTGACCATGACATAACTGATGGCACAATTTCTTTAATGTGTGTCCTTAAAATCACATCAGCCGTTTTTAAAGGAAGATTCTTTAGCTTTTGTTGGTATGTAATCTCAGAAATTACAGATACAGAGGCACCAATAACAACCTCCAGCCTAATAGGTTGTCCATGTAACTTTGGAATCACCCAGAATCTATGTGATGCATCGTGTATGGATAAGATGTTCAGTTGAAGCTCTTCATCATATCTCTGGACATTTTCTTCTTCATGGCCGTAATTCTTTTCTTCCATTTTGTAATTTCGTTTTGTAGAATGTAACTTATTTTTCTTAAAGGTACCCAGATTCTTCTGCTGAATATTCTTCTCAGGGGAAGCTGGTCTAGCCCAACAAGCTTTTGCAATGTGACCCATTTTGTCACAATTCTTGCATTGACTATTCTTGCTCCAGCATTCACTCGCTGAATGGTCCATTTTGGCACATCTGTGACATGCTTGTTGCTGTTTTCACTTCTTATGGGCAGTTCCCAACTTGTGAATCTTCATTCCTGCAGCAAATTGTGAAGCTTCTTTAACAGCCAGTTCCATCAACACTACAATTTCTACTGCTGCCTTTAAACTCAAAACAAGCTCAGTGAGCAATCTTTGGATAGCCTCATGTTGAAGACTACAAACTAGAGAATCTTGAAGAGTATCTTCTAATGGCTCACGAAACTCAATGTTGTGCCATTGCCACAAACTGAGCAATGCTTTCGCTTTCCACTTGATTCCTTCAGTGGAATCCGAACTGTTCCGTGATGATCAGTGGCTTTGGAGAGTGATGTTCTTCAAGGATCTTTGTCAAGTCATCGTAAGTTTTGGTTCCTGGCTTTGCTGGATGAACCTTGTTCCAGAGCAAATTAAAGGTGTTACTTCCTATCGTATTGAGAAAAATTAGTACAAGCAACTCGTTTTCAATTTTATTCGCTTGTACAAAGTACTGAAAATGTTTGACATCGCAACCTTGTTTAGAGAGTTTACTAATGATGCAGAGTATGATGCCATCCAGGACAAAGTAGCCCATTTGATGGACAACCCATCCACAACCTTAAACATTCATTCCCTCCACCACCACTGCACAGTGACAGCAGAGCGTACCATTTGCTAAATGCATTGCAGGAAATCATCAAGGCAAACCAGTCTCCCACTGCCTCAGCAAAGCAGCCAGCATAATCAAGGACCCCACGCACCCGGACATTCTCCCTTCCACCTTCTTCCATCGGGAAAAAGATACATAAGTCTGAGGTCACGTACCAACTGACTCAAGAACAGCTTCTTCCCTGCTGCTGTCAGACTTTTGAATGGACCTACCTTGCATTAAGTTGATCTTTCTCTACATCCTAGCTATGACTGTAACACTACATTTTGCACTCTCTCATTTCCTTCTCTATGAACAGTATGCTTTATCTGTATAACGCACAAGAAACAATACTTTTCACTGTATGTTAATACATGTGACAATAATAAATCAAATCAAATCAAAATCAGCATCTTTCCAACTTGTGACCTCCACTAACTTGAAGAACAAGGGCAGCAGACTCTTAGACACATAAAAATATGAAAGTTTCTCTCCAAGCCACTCTCCATCCTGACTGTTCCTTCAGTGTGGCTGGTCAAAAATCTGGAACTTCCTACCTATCAGCATTGTGGGTGTAACAACACCAGGTTAAAGTCCAACAGGTTTATTTGGTAGCAAACGCCACTAGCTTTTGGAGCGCTGCTCCTTCGTCAGGTGAGTGGGAGATCTGCTCTCAAACAGCAAACAGGGCATATAAAGACACAAACTCCACACCATGTGTACCAACACCACATGGCTTACAGCAGTTCAAGAAAGGAGCTCACCAACATCTTCTCAAGGGCAATTAGTGATGGGCAATAAACACTGGTCTAGCCAGTAAAATAACATTCTGAAGAATAAATATATTTATTAAAAGCTGAGCTTATTGAGACAGTGGGAATATTGTGTGCCACTGGTTTGGGCAGGTGGAGACAGCAGAGTTCATTAAAGGGTCAACTAGAAAGATTGGTCCTATGGTTTGAGTTTTAAGTTTATTAGTGTCACAAGTAGGTTTACATTCACACTGCAATGAAGTTACTGTGAAAATCCCCTAGTCGCCACACTCCGGCACCTGTTCGGGGACACTGAGGGAGAATTTAGCATGACCATTGCACCTAACCAGCACATCTTTCAGATTGTGGGAGGAAACCCACGCAGACACGGGGAGAAGGTGCAAACTCCACACAGACAGTGACCCAAGCCGGGAATTGAACTCGGGTCCCTGGCGCGGTGAGTCGATGTGGAAGTGAGGAAAGGTGAGTTGAGCAAGTCCTGCTACTTCACATAGAAGACGGGGAGTGTTTGGAATGAATTGCCTGATGGTGAGGGGTAGTGACCTAGTCTGGTAACTGGAAGAGGGAATTTGGCCCCTTTAAGGGACATACACCAGAAGGATCATGTGATCCGATTGCCCAATGGGTAAGATCTTGATGCAGAGCCAGCATGGATTCTAGAGCTGCAAGTGTTAACATCATGAAATCAGTCTGCATATTTATCTTGTAAATAAACTGTTACAGTTTGTCATATACCAATTAGGGGTCACCAATACTTCCAGTTACTACATTGACGATGAGGTAAATCAGCGACTCCGTTTGCAGTGAGGAATTCGAAGAGGACATTGTTACAAAATTGCAGAGCAAATCAGATCGATCCCAGCCTGAAAAGGAGGGAACAGGCATGCCTCACTTTAGGAAGCTAGAAGCCTTCTCATAACCACTGAGAACTAAGTACAATATGTGGAATAGTTGGAGTATTTTTTCATGTCTAATGGAATAAAGGGGGAGGATAAGAAGAAAGTCATTTTACTTACTGCGTGTGGACCCAGACCTATAACTTCATCCAAAGTTTACGGTCCCCGGATGCTCCCAACACGAAGGCATTTTTAGAGCTTGTTGAGTTAGCAAAGGGGCATTACCACCCTAAAGCCTCGGTAACACTGCAAAGATATAAGTGTAACTCGATGGGGAGGGCATCGGGGGAGACCATTGCAGCCTTCATATTGAGATTGAAGCAGATTGAAGAGCAGTGTGACTTCAGGTCAGCTTTAGACAACATGTTAAGAGACCGATTTGTATGTGGTGTAGATAATGCAACTTACAAAGCAAACTGTTGTCTGAATCTGAGTTGCCTTTTAAGAAGGCACTGGAAATGGCAACAGCGATAGTGAATGTCGAGAAGGGCACACACGAGTTACAAAGCGAGCAAAACATCGAGGTCCACCAATTAGGGCAGGAAACTGCAAATAGAAATGGTGCCAGAATCGCAGGAATGGGATTGAGCTCGAGCAGTGAGTTGAATGAAGAAGTGGAAGGAATCGCTACATACCAAAGATTTAAGCAGTCTAGCAATAACACAGAGTGCGTTCGATGTGGGAGAAGACACTCCCCAGAAGTGTGCAGATTAAGATGAGAGTGCTTCAGGTGCAGAAAGAAAGTTCATTTCAGGCACAAATGTAAAAGTAAGCAGGGTCAGCCCAGTACAAGCTGAGTAAATAATCCAACCGGGTGCACAGCGAGGGGGCGAATTGTTAAGTTATCAAACAATGTGGAAGTGGGCAAGGTAGTCCCCATCACAAGAGTGTTGTTGGTAAACGGTTGGCCACTGAAGGTGGAGGTAGACATGGGAGCATCAGCTACTATTTGATTTGATTTATCGTTGTAACATGCATTAGTATACAGTGAAAAGTATTGTTTCTTGCGCACTATACAGACAAAACATACCGTTCATAGAGAAGGAAAGGATGATAATGCCCCAATAGCCAGGGTGTAGAGAAAGATCAGCTTAATGCGAGGTAAGTCCATTCAAGTCTGATGGTAGCAGCGAAGAAGCTGTTCTTGAGTCAGTTGGTACGTGACCTCTGATTTTTGTGTTTTCCTGACGGAAGAAGGTGGAAGAGAGCATGTCCGGGGTGCGTGGGGTCTTTGATTGTGCTGACTGCTTTTCGAGGTGGTGGGAAGTATAGACAGAGTCAATGGATGGGAGGCTGGTTTGTATGATGGTTTGGGCTTTGTTCATGACCCGTTGTAGTTTCTTGTGGTCTTGGACAGAGCAAGAGCCATACCAAGCTGTGATACAACCAGAAAGAATGCTGTTGTGAGCCAGTGGACATTAAAGAAGGAGTTCAACCCCTGAGGTTGACGAACTCTGCAGCAAGACTTCGTATACCAGGGAAGCCATAAAGATAGTAGGAAAAACTACAACCCCCATGAGTTACAGACAGCAATCGGCACAGCTACCTCTGATGGTGGTGTTGGGTCAAGGACCAAGGGGGCATGATTGGCTCCAGGAGATTGAGTTGAGCTGGCTGGAAATCTTTAGGATAGGAGAAGGGGGTCTGCATGGGGTCATTGTGACATAGCAAGAAGTATTCCAAGAGGAACTTAGGAAGATTAAAGGATTGCAAGCTAGGGTCCATGTAGGTCCAGAAGCCACTCCCGAGATTTTTTAGAGCAAGACCTGTGCCTTATGCACTAGTAGAGAAGGCAGAGATGGAGCTTAAACTACTGGAAAATTTGGGCATCGTCAGGCCTGTACTATTTGCAGAGTGGGCAGCACCCATTGTGCCAGTAGTGAAACCAGACAAGACTGTCCGTATCTGCAGGGACTACAAGCTGATGATAGGTACCCCATCCCAAAATTGAGGATATGTATGTGAAGTTGACAGGGGCTCTGACATATACCAAACTGGCACTTGAAAGTTAAAGCATTGACAGAGAGAAGAAACAGTAAGCCAATCGGGACAGAGGAAACTGAGAGGGGCCGGTTCGAAATCCTTACAGCAATTACTGCCAGACGTGAAGTGAAAACTGTGGTGAACCACTGTTACTACATGTATGTGCCTGGACACACCCATGCTGCACCTGGCCCGAGACTCCTCCCTTTCCACCTGGGGCCCCTCCCTTTCCACCCAGAGTGGGGTATAAAGGTGATGGTCCCTCCTCCTTGCCTCAGTTCAGACCAGGTCAGCCACAAGGGCGTGCTCCTGTTCTCCGTGAATAAAAGCCTATTAGTTTATCCTCACTCTCAGAAGTCTTCGCGTCGTAATTGATAGTGTATCAAAAACTCACCAATGAAAATTATCTGGGGAAATTCTGAAGAAGCATCCACAAACTTGTGTGCTGATGAGACCATTGCTGCTTTGAATATACTTTGTCATCCATGTTAATCTTAAAAGCTGTGTGTATTTATTAAGCTAAGGGGAGAGTAAAGGAGCATTGTATTATAATCCATTTCTTTCACACTTAGTAAATGTTTTCTTTTGCTGGTAAATCTGATTATCGATCCTGTGACTCCATTTCCTCCAGGTTTAATAGAAAGAAGTGAATGTCTTGGAGACAGGATTCCATTCTGGGGTCTTGCCATCCACCCGTTATAACACCAACAGGGATTGTAACAGAGACCCCTTGGATATGTAACCGGAACCCTGTCAGACGTGGAAAGAGGATACTCACAGATGGAAAAGGCAGGCCCTGCTGTTATCTGCAGCATCAAGAAGTTTCATCATTTCCGAGAGACATTTTACTGACGTCACAGACCACAAGCCACTCTTAGGGCTTTACAAAGAACACAAAGCAGTTCCCCCAATTGCTTCTGCTAGAATATGATGATGGGCATTGTTCTTGTCGGCTTACAAATTTACCTTCGAACATCAGCCAGGGGCTGACATAAGCAATGCAAATGCCTTAAGTCACCTTTCGTTACCTGAAAGAACACTGTCCCCTCGAGTTCCGCAAGAGATTGTAATGGCTTTAAACTTTATGGACATTTTACATGTCGCAGCACATCAAGTCAAGTACTGGACCAATAGGAGCCCGTTATTGTTGAAGATTAAGTTTATGATATTGCATGGTTGGCAAAATGAGAAAGCTCTAGTAGAAATGAAGCCTTATCAGCTCGGGAAGAATGAGCTCAGTTGCAAGAATATTGTCTACCTTTGGGGATCAAGGGGTTTTTTCTATCCATTCGTGGGATATGGGCATCGCTGGCTGACCAGCATTTATTGCCCATCCCTCGTTGCCCTTGAGAAGGTGGTGGTGAGCTGCCACCTTGAATCGCTGCAGTCCATGTTCTGTGGGTTGACCAACCCACAGAACATCCCTCCATTAGGGAGGGATTTTGACCCAGCGACAACGAAGGAGTGACGATATATTTCCAAGTCAGGATTGGAGGGGAACTTGCAGGTGGTGGTGGTCCCATGTATCTGCTGCTCTTGTCCTTCTAAATGGAAGTGGTCATGGGTTTGGAAGGTGCTGTCTAAGGATCTTTGGTGAATTGCTGCAGTACATCTTGTAGATAGTACACACTGCTGCTACTGAGCGTCGGTGGTGGAGGGAGCGAATGTTTGTAGATGTGATGTCAATCAAGCGGGGCTGCTTTGTCCTGGATGGTGTCAAGCTTCTTGAGTGTTGTTGGAGCTGCACCCATCCAGGCAAGTGGAGAGTATTCCATCACACTCCTGACTTGTGTCTTGTAGATGGTGGACAGGCTTTGGGGAGTCAGGAGGTGAGTTGCTCACCGCAGTATTCCTAGCCTCTGACCTGCTCTTGTAGCCACTGTGTTTATGTGGTGAGTCCAGTTGAATTTCTGGTCAATGGTAACCCCAAGGATGTTGACAGTGGGGGATTCAGTGATGGTAACACCATTGAATGTCAAGGGGCGGTGGTTAGATTGTCTCTTATTGGTGATGGTCATTGCCTGGCATTTGTGTGGTGCGAATGTTACTTGTCATTTGTCAGCCCAGGTCCGGATATTGTCCAGACCTTGTTGCATTTGAACATGGACTGCTTCAGTATCTAAGGAGTCGCGAATGGTGCTGAACATTGTGCAATCATCGGCGAACAGCCCCACTTCTGACCTTATGACGGAGGGAAGGTCATTGATGAAGCAGCTGAAGATGGTTGGGCCTAGGACACTACCATGAGGGACCCCTGCAGTGATGTCCTGGAGCTGAGATGACTGACCCTTCACAACCATCTTCCTATGTATCAGGTATGACTCCGACCAGCGGAGAGTTGGTCCCCTGATACCCATTGACTCCAGTTTTGCTCGGGCTCCTTGATACCAAACACAGTTGAATGCGGCCTTGATGTCAAGGGCTGTCACCCTCACCTCACCTCTAGAATTCAGCTCTTTTGTCCATGTTTGAACCAAGGCTGGAATGAGGTCAGGAGCTGAGTGACCCTGGCGAAACCCAAACTGAGCGTTACTGAGCAGGTTATTGATGAGCAGGCGCTGTTTGATGGCACTGTTGATGACCCCTTCCATCACTTTACTGATGATTAAGAGTAGGCTGATGGGGCAGTGATTGGCTGAGATGGCCAGTTGACTGGGTTTGGCCATCCCCAAACCAGGAAGACAGTTATTGATAGAAGAATTGCATCATGCCTAGCTGGGCATATCGAAGATGAAAATGTTAGCAAGGAACTAAGTTTGGTGGCCTGGCATTGATGCTGATATAGACAGGATGGTAAAACAATGTGACCAGTGCTAGCTACAGCAGAAGTTATCTGCTACTGCTCCCTTCCACTCTCCGGAATGGCCGGGTCAGCCATGGCTGAGAGTTCACATTGGCCCATTTAAGGGCACAATGTTCCTTTTGCTGATGGTTGCCCATTCAAAATAGATCAAGGTCCACAAGGTGGCACACCACACTTGAAAAGCTGCGCCAACGTCTTGCAGCCCATAGTGTACCAGACAACGGAACAGTGTTCACATATGCTGAATTCCAGAAGTTCATGGCCTGCCACCCGGGATAAAACATCCATACGGCCCCATATCACTCCTCATAAGAACTAGGAGCAGGAGTAGGCCATCTGGCCCTTCGAGTCTGCTCTGCCATTCAATAAGATCATAGCTGATCTTTTCGTGGACTCAGCACCACTTACCACCAGCTCACCATAACCCTTTACTGTTCAAAAATGTATCTGTCCTTGCCTTAAAAACATTTAATGAAGTAGCCTCAACTGCTTCACTGGGCAGGGAATTCCATAGATTCACAACCCTTTGTGTGAAGAAGTTCCTCCTCAACTCAGTCCTAAATCTGCTCCCCCTTATTTTGAGGCCATGCCCCCTAGTTCTAGTTTCACCTGCCAGTGGAAACAACCTCCCTGCTTCTATCTTATCTATTCCCTTCATATGTTTCTATAAGATCTCCCCTCATTCTTCTGAGTGAATTCCAATGAATATAGCTCCAGTTTACTCAGTCTCTCCTCATAAGCCAACCCTCTCAACTCCGGAATCAACCTAGTGAATCTCCTCTGCACCCCCTCCAGTGCCAGTATATTCTTTCTCAAGTAAGGAGACCAAAACTGTACACAGTACTCCAGGTGTGGCTTCACCAGCACCTTATACAGCTGCAACACAACCTCGCTGTTTTTAAACTCCATCCCTCTAGCAATGAAGGACAAAATTCCATTTGCCGCCTTAATTACCTGCTGCACCTGCAAACCACGTTTTGTGATACATGCACAAGGACACCCAGGTCCCTCTGCACAGCAGCATGCTGCAATTTTTTACCATTTAAATAATAATCCATTTTGCTGTTATTCCGACCAAAATGGATGACCTCACATTTTCTCATCAAATGGGCTGTCTGAATGTACAATGCAAACATTCAAAACCAGTATGAAAAAGCAAACACTGCTTCATTAGAAACTAAGTGGCATGTTTTCTCCTAGTTTATAAAACCACCCACATACTACAACTGGAATAGATCCAGCTGAGCTGCTGATGGGGTAATTCTTAGCGACCAGGTTGAGCCAGGTAGTTCCAAATTTATCAGCGAGGGTGGAGACAAGACAGAGTTTTCAGAAGAGGAGCCGTGATTCGTAAAAGGTAGAAAGAGCATTTGAGATGATCCAGTTTGGGAAGAATTTTGGAAGTAGACCAAATTGGGTCCCAGGAGTTCTGATGGTCAGGATGGGGCCACTGTCCCATGAGGTGAAAGTGCAGGACAAGTTAGTGAAGAAACACGTAGATCACCTGTGGAGACGGAGCCGTCGCAGGAGCCCAGGCAGTGTCACTCGTTCAGTGCCATTGCCTGATCCAATTGTGCCGGCAAGGAGTGTTGTTTGTCCAAGGGATGAAGTGGCTGATCAACCAATGACAGGCCAGAGCGCTGCTCCCATTGAAACGGAGGAGATAGTGGGAAGTGACGTGCTGGAACCAGGAGAGAGTCCGAATGAGACAAGTCCAACCCAAAGCACCTCTATAGTCAAACCTTAACCAGCTGAGCTACATCGCTGCCAGAGAAAGAGAAAGTCCCTGGACAGACTGAGTTTCTGAAAAAAATGTTCATTATTGTTATTGTTTTGGAAATTAAGTTATTTATGTACTGTATAATGAGGGACTTAAGGGGGGAGGGATGTAGTAGCTGGCCCCTTTAAAGGCATACACTGGAAGGGTCATGTGACCTGATCACCCAATGGGGAATGAGCATGGGTGCAGAGCGCAGGCCTTTGCAGCCAGAGAATATTCTGGAGCTGGAAGTGTTAACATTGTGAACATGCTCTGAATATTCATCTGCTTCTAAATAAACTGTTATAGTTTGTTACACTAACTGGTGGTCATAGAGTCATAGAGGTTTACAGCATGGAAACAGGCCCTTCTGCCCAACTTGACCACGCCACCCAGTTTTTACCATTAAGCTATTCCCAATTGTCCACATTTGGTCCATATCCCTCTATACCCATCTTACCCACGTAACTGTCTGAATGCTTTTTATAAGAACATAAAAAAAGACATTAAGATTGGTTGCCAATTCTTCCTTGGTCCAAGAGGACCTGGACGGCAGTGACCTAGTTAATACATAAAACGTAGTACAGATTTGTAAAACTCAAATTACGTTTGAGTAATTTGATCAAGTTCTTTGATGAAGAAACAGGGTTTGATGAGGGTTCTATGAACATTATAATTAGGAGCAGGAGTAGGCCATTCAGCCTTCAAACCTGCTCCACCATTCAATAAGATCACGGCTGATCCAATTGTGGCCTCAATTCCACTTTCCTTCCGACCTGCTAAACCCTTGAATTGGGTAAAGACTTGGAGGAATACATTACAGTGCTATCGGGTAAGAGCAGGGGGAGTGGAATTAATTGCCCAGCTCCTTCAAAGAGCCAGCAGAGGCATGATGGGACAAATGGCCTTCGGTGCTGCATCATTCTATAATTGAAGGCGATGGCAGTATCAATCCTGGGACTGATCTGGTCTGCTTTCCAGTGCCCTGGTCACAGTTCCTCCCACACCCAAAATCAATTGATTTTTAATGATATTTTTGTGTCTTCCTTTGTGCCCTGTTTTCCTGCATGATAACCCTGACTGCACTTGTAACTATTATAGGTGCGATGTCTTGGTTTGTCTTCTGGATGGTCTCCAATTCTCCGCTTCTAAACGTCAGCTGCTTCAAATTCTTGCTGCCCATATCCTAACTCAATTCTTTCACCTCCCTGCACTCACTGACCCACATTGGTTCCTGGAAACCTTGAAAGTAAAGTTACGATCCATGTTCAAATCCCTCCAAGGCCTCACTCCGTCCGATCTTTGTAATCTCCAGTCTTACACCCTTATAATATCTTTGCATTCTCTAATTCTGGTCTCTAAACTCTGGAATTCCCTCCCCAAACCTCTCCACTTCCCTACCTCACCGCCTTTAAAGCACTTTTCTTTGATCAAGATTGTTATCCTGATTTCTGCGGTTTGGTGTCAAATTTATATCTGATTCATGCTTCCGTGAATCCCCTTGTGATGTGGAGGAAGATTGTAGAGTCAACAGTGCTAAATGCTGAAAAGAAGTTAAGTTTAGCTGCCAACAGAGGCCATTACAGGGAGATGGTAGCATCGTGATAATATGACTGGGGACGGGTAATCCAGAGTATCAGAAATCTGCCTAGCAACAGTGACAGCCAGCATTTCCAGGGGTAGACAAGCCTCTGAAAGTGACCAGGGCATTCCAAAGACATGAGAGCATCTAAAGATGATCAGGTAGAAATTGCTGTAGTGGTAGAAACAGATTACTTAGATGACTGCTTAAATGAAACAGTTTACCTGAATGACTGAGTGATTCAGGACTATAGAAATGCTAAGCTCCACAAAAGAAAGAGTTCAAGATATTAGACAACTGACTCTCGAGTTTGAAATAACAGAAAGGGAAACAGTATAACTGTTACCCCCCTCAGAAGCAGACAGGGACAGTCTACATCCTCACATCCAGAAGACAGTCCGCGACTCACAGCCAGGAGCTAGGACCCATTTCACAGCCAAGGGGTCCTGTAGCATATTTT
Organism: Mustelus asterias; assembly: GCF_964213995.1. Taxonomy (NCBI): domain Eukaryota; kingdom Metazoa; phylum Chordata; class Chondrichthyes; order Carcharhiniformes; family Triakidae; genus Mustelus; species Mustelus asterias. Next base: position 39,179,034 of record NC_135826.1, read on the forward strand.
ACTTCTCAGAGTTGTTATAGTGTCGCATCTAAGTCTTTGAACCAAGACGTTGCAGGAAACCTTTGTAAAGACAGTTTAAATATCTTCACTGCACCAAAAAAAGACATTTCCCAGACTTGGATCATCAGCCATGTATTGTGTGGTAACTATAAGCTGGATTTGGCTCATATAGTTATTTAATTTGAATGTTATTTGGAAAAGGGAAGTGAGTTCAAGGATCGTAGATATATTTTGGAACAAGGGGTAATTTCTCCATAAATTGCGTGTGTGGTTATTCATGTACTGAAGTGTCGTAAAGTATTGTCCTTTTTTTTGTATATTTTTGTTAATAAATATTCTTCAGTCATTGTTTATATGACAACTCGACTTGTTCCTTACTGGGGTTTTAAACGACTCCTCACATTATTCCAAATAAAACTATACACCACCATGAAATGGTTTTTCAAATTCGAACACCCTCATAGGTAACATCAGGGTGGTTTGTGACAAGAGACCCAGACTAATGTCCTGGGGACACAGGTTCAAATCCCATCAGAGCAGCTGGTGGAATTTAGTGTGCAATTATAGATGTAAGTTGTTACAGGCAAGTGTCTCCAACTGAGAAAATGTTTCCACTGTGGAAACTCCAAAACTAGTGGCTATAAATATAGGACTGAATTGTGACAAAATAATAACTTGGATTTATAAACCTAGACATCAGGAAGTGTGTAATACTTGCAAAAAAAAAATTTGACAAAATGTCAGACTACTTCTTTAGAAATAAGAACATTCCAACGGAAAACAGAATGAGATGACCAAAATGCAACATCTGGTCAGTGTTACAGTGTAGATGTGATGTCGGCAAGACAATGGAAGGTTAATTAAAGGCAACAAAGATGACCTTTCTGAGATTTATGATGATTCTTTGGACAACACACAACCAATGAGAAAGTTTTGAGGGAAGCAGGTTCACATGAAGAACTTTTACAAATGACTATTAAGAGAAAACTATAATTCTTTAGGGACGTACCGAGGAGAGAGAAACAAGACTGATAAAATTGAGGGTAGCAGACCAAGCGAGAGACAAAGGAGGAAATGCACGGACAGTTTAAGGAGCAGAATGGGTGCAAGATTTGAGGACCAGGCTAAGATGATAGCTGTCATTAAAGACCATGAAAGTCAGAGAGATGGCATACAACATGACACCTGAAGAAGAAGAGGCCATAAATACAAGCTACTAATAAATCCAATCAGAAATTCAGGAGAAACTTCATTACCCAAAGAATAGTGCAAATGTGGAGCTCACTATTACAAGGAGTGGGTGAGGACAATGGTACAGATGCATTTAGATACATGATGGTGAAAGGGATAGAAGAATTTGCTGATAGGGTGAGGCAGAGAGCTCTAGCAGGAGGCATATCACAGTAAGATCAATTGACCTATTTCTGTAAAATTGATGTAACTGCCTGCAGCTCCTGAGCTTGAGCAGGAGATGAAGACCAGAGCGGTTTCTGGAATTCACAATTTAGGAGAAAGCTCACAGGTAGAGGAGGTGAGCAGAGAGGAGGTGATTTTGTTGACTGGAATAGCTCACTGGGGGATTTGGAGGGAACAATTCAGCAAATGGAAATGAGCCTTTTGCTGGATAATTTCTTGACTTTATAACAAATTGAACCAAGAGCAGGAATTCTCACTCAGCTGTCACAGACAGCAAGAGGCTTGAGTGCAAGTGAATGAAAATTCTGGTTGGAAATGGGGAGAGGGGTGGGGAAGTGATTGTTGTCAGAGAGCTGGAGCACTGGTCAAAGTGGCAGGTTGGTGAGAGTGGGGAATGGAGCAATGAGGGGTGTCTTAAATGAAGGAAATCAGCATTATAGAGAAATGGATTTGGGGAAATTGATGGGATTGAAGGTGGATAAATCTCCAGGGCCTGATAATCTTCATTCCAGAGTACTTAAGGAAATGGCCCTAGAAATAGTAGGTCCATTGGTGGTCATTTTCAAAAATTCTTTGGACTCTGGACTGGTTCCTACAGATTGGAGGGTAGCTAATGTAAGCCCGCTATTCAAAAAGGGAGGTAGAGAGAAAACAGGGAACTATAGACCAGTGAGCCTAACTTCGGTGCTGGGGAAGTTGCTAGTGTCTATTATCAAGGATTTCATAACTCAACATTTGGAAGGCAGTGGTATAATCAGATAAAGTTAACATGGATTTACAAAGGGGAAATCATACTTGACAAATTTATTGGAATTATTTGAGGATGTCACAAGTAGAGTTAACCAAGGAGAACTGGTGGATGTGATCTATTAGACTTTCAGAAGGCTTTCGACAAGGTCTGATATAGCAGACTACTATTGCGCGTAATGTCTTGAGATGGATAGAAAGCTGGTTAGCACACAGGAAGCAAAGAGTTGGCATAAATGACAATTATTCCCGAATGGCAGGCAGTGAGTAGTGGGATTCCGCAGGGATCTGTGCTAGGACCCCAACTGTTCACATTATATATTCATGTTTTGGAAGAAGGAACTAAATGCATTATCTCCAAATTTGCAGATGATACAAAGTTGGATGGGAGGGTGAGCTGTGGGGAGGATGCAGAGATGCTTCACTTTGATTTGGACAGGCTGAGTGTGTGGGCATCTGCATGGCAGATGCAGTATAATGTGGATAAATGTGAGGTTATCCACTTTGGTAGCAATAATAGGAAGACAGATTATTATTTGAATGGGTGTAAATTGAGAGAGGTGAATGCTCAACTAGACCTTGGAGTCCTTGTGCATCAGTCGCTGAAAGTAAGCAGTAAAGAAGGCAAATGGTATGTTGGCCTTCATAGCGAGACGATTTGAGTAGAGGGATAGGGATGTTTTGCTGCAATTGTATAGGGCATTAGTGAGGCCACACCTGGAGTATTGTGTGCAGTTTTGGTGTCCTTATCTGAGGAAGGATGTTCTTGTTACAGAGGGAGTACAGTGAAGGTTTACCAGGCTGATTCCAGGGATAGCAGGTCTGTCATCTGAGGAGAGACTAAGTAGGTTAGGATTATATTCACTGGAGTTTAGAAGAGTGAGAGGGGATCACATAGAAACTTATAACATTCTAACAGGGGTAGACAGGGTAGATTCAGAAAGAATGTTCCCAATGGTGGGTGAGTCCAGAATTAGGGGTCATAGTTTGACGATAAGGGGTAAACCTTTTAGGACTGAGATGAGGAGAAATTTCTTCACCCAGAGGGTGGTGAATCCACGAACAGAGAAAGTAGCTGAGGCCAAAACATGTGGTTTCAAGAAGAAATTAGATACTGGGCTAAAGGGATCAAGGATATTGGGGGAGGAGGCGGATCAGGATTTTGAATTTGATGATCAGCCATGCTCAAAATGAATGGCAGAGCAGGTTCGAAGGGCTGAATGGCCTACCTACTCCTTCTATTTTCTCTGGCCATTCAGAGATGTTATGCACATTCTCCCCGTGTCTGCGTGGGTTTCCTCCGGGTGCTCCGGTTTCCTCCCACAGTGCGAAAGACGTGCTGGTTAGGTGCATTGGCCATGTTAAATTCTCCCTTGGTGTACCCGAACAGGCGCCGGAGTGTGGTGACTGTGTATAGTTCTGGTCACCCTATTATAGAAAGGATATTATTAAACTGGAAAGAGTGCAGAAAAGATGTACTAGGATGCTACCAGGACTTGATGGTTTGGGTTAAAAGGAGAGGCTGGATAGACTGGGACTTTTTTCTCTGGAGCGTAGAAGGGTGATCTTATAGAGGTCTATAAAATAATGAGGGGCATAGATCAACTAGATAGTCAATATCTTTTCCCAAAGGTAGGGGAGTCTAAAACTAGAGGGCATAGGTTTAAGGTGATAAGGGAGAGATACAAAAGTGTCCAGAGGGGCAATTTTTTCATACAGAGGGTGGTGACTGGAACAAGCTGCCAGAGGTAGTAGTAGAGGCGGGTACAATTTTGTCTTTTAAAAAGCATTTAGACAGTTACATGGGTAAGATGGGTATAGAGGGATATGGGCCAAATGTGGGCAATTGGGATTAGCTTAGGGGTTTTAAAAAAAGGGTGGCATGGACAAGTTGGGCTGAAAGGCCTGTTTCCATGCTGTAAACCTCTATGACTAGGGGAATTTCGCAGTAACTTCATGGCAGTGTTAATGTAAGCCTACTTGTCACACTAATCAATAGACAAAAACTGAACTAAATGACTCCAAAATCAGGAAGAAGCAGTGTATCCAGGATCAGGTAGAGTGGGAGTGGGCACATTGCTGGAAATTGTGGATTTGAGTCAGGAAGTCAGGGAGGAGTGAAAGTTGATAGGAGTTAAGAGAGATTGACCCAGGGATCAAGAAGAGTTGGGAGGTGCCCTGAATAGTGCGGCCTCTGGGACACAGTATTTGGGAGCTATTGGACACCCAGTCACTTGGGGTGAATATTTTGCTGGGAATGTACTATCGGCCCCCAAACAGTCAGGGAGAGATGGAAGGGTAGATATCTAGGCGAATCTCAGAGAAGAGTAAAAATAATAGGGGATTTTAACTTCCCCAATATTAATTGGGATTGTCAAAGTGTGAAAGGCTTCGAGGGAGCAAATTCTTAAAATGCATCCAGGAGAACTTTTTGAGCCAACAAATAGAAAGCGCTAAAGGGGGGGTGGTACCGGATCTAATTTTAGGGAATTAAACTGGGCAGGTTGTAGAAGTGTTGGTGGCGGGGTGGGGGGGTGGGGGCGCATTTCAGTGATAGTGACCATAACTCAGTAAGATTTAAGGTCGTTACCGAAAAGGACAAAAATGGACTGGAAATAAGGTTGTTGAACTGAGGAAAGGCCAATATTAATAGGATAAGACGGCATCTGGTCAAAGCAGACTGGGAGCAGCTACTTGTAGGAAAATCCCAGTGGGAGTCATTCAGAAAGGAAATAAAATACAATGCCAACATGTTCCTGCAAGGGAAAAGGTGAGACCAACAAGTCCAGACATTCTCCACCTGGAAAGGCATGGGTCGATTGGGGTTAGTCAGCATGACTTTGTCAGAGGGAGGTCATGGCTGACAAAGTTGATAGAATTTTTCAAAAATGTAATCGAGTGTGTGGATGAGGGAAGTTCAGTTGATGTAGTTTATATAGATTTTAGCAAAGCCTTTGACAAGGTCCCACACGGGAGACTGATTGAGAAAGTTGAAGCACATGGAATTCGGGGAAATTTGGTGAGATAGATCCAAAGCCGGCTTAGTAATTGGACACAAAGGGTGGCAGTAGGAGACTGTTTGGGTGAGTGGAGGCTGGTATCCAGTGGCGTACCACACGGTTATTGTTTATTATATACATAAATGATATCGATGAAAATGTGCGGGGGATGATAAGCAAGTTTGCAGGTGACACTTGGGAGAGTGATCAAAATGGTCAGAGCCCGTGGGATCCAGGACTATTTGGCAAAGTGGATCCAAAATTGGTTTAGTAGCGGGAGGCAGAAGGTGATGGTGAAAGGTTGTTATTGTGACTGGAAGCCTGTGTCCAGTGGTATTCCGCAGGGATTGGTGTTGGGTCCCTTGCTGTTTGTCGCGTACATTAATGATCTAGATGTGAAAGTAGGAGGTATGATCAGTAGGTTTGTAGATGACATGAAAATAGGTGGTGTGGTAAATAGCAAGGAGGATTACAGGAGGATATAGATGGCTAGCATGGACACAATGGACCGAAGGGTCTCCTTCTGTGCTGTAGAACTCTGGAAATAGCAATCTGCCAGAAACTGAAGAGAGAAACAGAGTTAACGGCCAGAATTTTCTGACCATTCGTGTCTGCGGGATTCTCCAGTCCCGCTGCAGAGAATGAAGATTTGGCTGAGCGCCAAATTCTCTGTCCTCGCTTGCGGCAGCGGTGGGACGTGAACGGCAGCGGTGGGGCGTGAACGGCAGCGGTGGGGCGTGAACGGCAGCGGCGGGGCGTGAACGGCAGCGGCGGGGCGTGAACGGCAGCGGTGGGGCGTGAACGGCAGCGGTGGGGCGTGAACGGCAGCGGTGGGACGTGAACGGCAGCGGTGGGGCGTGAACGGCAGCGGTGGGGCGTGAACGGCAGCGGTGGGACGTGAACGGCAGCGGTGGGGCGTGAACGGCAGCGGTGGGGCGTGAACGGCAGCGGCGGGGCGTGAACGGCAGCGGTGGGACGTGAACGGCAGCGGTGGGGCGTGAACGGCAGCGGTGGGGCGTGAACGGCAGCGGTGGGGCGTGAACGGCAGCGGTGGGGCGTGAACGGCAGCGGCGGGGCGTGAACGGCAGCGGTGGGGCGTGAACGGCAGCGGTGGGGCGTGAACGGCAGCGGTGGGGCGTGAACGGTGGAAAATTCCAGCCATCATTTCGGGTCTGTGACTTTCCTGTGGCCACAGATACTCCCAGACCTTTTGAGAATGTCCAGCGCTTTCCATGATTTAGTATTTGTGTTCCTGGGGGTCTGGTGCCCACAGAAAGAGGAGCGTGGAGGGGAAACTCGCTCATTCCGCTGCCCCTGGTATGTTCCGCTCTAGTTACGCCGCTTTGCCGAGCGTTTGCGCTGTCTCTGTCTCTCTCCCAGCGCGGCGAGACCGGCCAGGAAATTTGCTGCGATTTAATGAGTGCAAAGTTAGCGGCTGAGGGGCGGAGGCGGGCCGGATTTTCCCTGGCGAAGAGGTTATTGGAGAAGCGAGTTGTTTGAAGTGTGTGAGCGGTGCCATTGCAGCCCAATGCCGAGGCTGCCTGGGCGGAACCAACCAGACTCAAGCAGGGCTGAGCGCAGAAACAAAAGCTTTGACATCAAAGCAGAACTCAATCCGCAAACAACGGGGGAAAAAAAACTTTTTCAAGGAATGCACTTTGGCAGCGCGCGTGTGGGAAGCACGTTGTGAGCAAGGCCGGATCGAGGCTGCAACTTCTCAATGAAAAACTTCCCCAACTTTGTTACAAGGAGCAAGAAGTTAAAATATCCAGGAGAGGAGGGGGGAGAATTAACTCACAATCTTGGCTGCACTTAAGAAAGGAGAACGAGTGGCCAGGGCGAGGTGGAGGTGCCCTGTGTGTGTCTCTCTCTCTGGGGGTGTTCCGGGAACTCCATGGCTCACTCTCCGCTCAGCCTGTGAGCAAACTTTGCAGGATTTGAAAATCAGTTTGCCTCCCCCCCGCCCCCTTCTCCCCCTGTTGACTGTGTGGAAATGAGGCGCATCAGCCGCTACTGGTGGATTTTATACAATTTCGTGGGCTACTGTTGCTTCTGCCGTTGCCAACAGACCCAGTAAGTTTAGCTGAGTGTGTGTGTGTATATATGGGGGGTGGCTGAGGGGGTTTACAGTGCTGGGGTTTTACAATGTTGGGGTTTAGCAGTGCTGGGGGTTTACAGTGTTGGGGTTTACAGTGCTGGGGTTTTACAGTGTTGGGGTTTAGCAGTGTTGGGGTTTACAGTGTTGGGGTTTACAATGCTGGGATTTTGCAGTGTTGGGATTTTGCAGTGTTGGGGTTTACAGTGCTGGGGTTTACAGTGCTGGGATTTACAGTGCTGGGGTTTACAGTGCTGGGATTTACAGTGCTGGGGTTTACAGTGCTGGGATTTACAGTGCTGGGATTTACAGTGCTGGGGTTTACAGTGCTGGGATTTACAGTGCTGGGGTTTGCAGTGCTGGGGTTTACAGTGCTGGGGTTTACAGTGCTGGGGTTTTACAGTGCTGGGGTTTTACAGTGCTGGGATTTACAGTGCTGGGGTTTGCAGTGCTGGGGTTTACAGTGCTGGGGTTTTACAGTGCTGGGGTTTTCAGTGCTGGGGTTTGCAGTGTTGGGGTTTACAGTGCTGGGGTTTTACAGTGCTGGGATTTACAGTGCTGGGGTTTGCAGTGCTGGGGTTTACAGTGCTGGGGTTTTACAGTGCTGGGGTTTTCAGTGCTGGGGTTTGCAGTGTTGGGGTTTACAGTGCTGGGGTTTTGCAGTGCTGGGGTTTTCAGTGCTGGGGTTTGCAGTGTTGGGGTTTTCAGTGCTGGGGTTTGCAGTGTTGGGGTTTACAGTGCTGGGGTTTACAGTGCTGGGATTTACAGTGCTGGGATTTGCAGTGCTGGGGTTTGCAGTGCTGGGGTTTACAGTGCTGGGGTTTGCAGTGTTGGGGTTTACAGTGCTGGGGTTTACAGTGCTGGGATTTACAGTGCTGGGATTTACAGTGCTGGGGTTTGCAGTGCTGGGGTTTACAGTGCTGGGGTTTACAGTGCTGGGATTTACAGTGCTGGGGTTTACAGTGCTGGGGTTTACAGTGCTGGGGTTTACAGTGCTGGGGTTTACAGTGCTGGGATTTACAGTGCTGGGGTTTTGCAGTGCTGGGGTTTACAGTGCGGGGTTTTGCAGTGCTGGGATTTACAGTGCTGGGGTTTGCAGTGCTGGGGTTTGCAGTGCTGGGGTTTTGCAGTGCTGGGGTTTTCAGTGCTGGGGTTTGCAGTGTTGGGGTTTACAGTGCTGAGGTTTACAGTGCTGGGGTTTTGCAGTGCTGGGGTTTACAGTGCTGGGGTTTTGCAGTGTTGGGGTTTGCAGTGCTGGGGTTTACAGTGCTGGGGTTTACAGTGCTGGGATTTACAGTGCTGGGGTTTGCAGTGCTGGGGTTTACAGTGCTGGGGTTTTGCAGTGCTGGGGTTTTCAGTGCTGGGGTTTGCAGTGTTGGGGTTTACAGTGCTGGGGTTTTGCAGTGCTGGGGTTTGCAGTGCTGGGGTTTGCAGTGTTGGGGTTTACAGTGCTGGGGTTTACAGTGCTGGGGTTTGCAGTGTTGGGGTTTACAGTGCTGGGATTTACAGTGCAGGGGTTTACAGTGCTGGGATTTTGCAGTGCTGGGGTTTTGCAGTGTTGGGGTTTACAGTGCTGGGATTTACAGTGCAGGGGTTTACAGTGCTGGGATTTTGCAGTGCTGGGGTTTTGCAGTGTTGGTGTTTGCAGTGTTGGGGTTTGCAGTGTTGGGGTTTGCAGTGTTGGGGTTTGCAGTGTTGGGGTTTTCAGTGCTGGGGTTTGCAGTGTTGGGGTTTACAGTGCTGGGGTTTTGCAGTGCTGGGATTTTGCAGTGTTGGGGTTTACAGTGCTGGGATTTACAGTGCTGGGGTTTACAGTGCTGGGATTTACAGTGCTGGGGTTTTGCAGTGCTGGGATTTACAGTGCTGGGTTTTTGCAGTGCTGGGATTTTGCAGTGTTGGGGTTTACAGTGCTGGGATTTACAGTGCTGGGGTTTACAGTGCTAGGATTTTGCAGTGCTGGGGTTTGCAGTGCTGGGATTTACAGTGCTGGGATTTACAGTGCTAGGATTTTGCAGTGCTGGCGTTTACAGTGCTGGGATTTACAGTGCTGGGATTTACAGTGCTAGGATTTTGCTGTGCTGGGGTTTACAGTGCTGGGATTTTGCAGTGTTGGGGTTTACAGTGCTGGGATTCTGCAGTGCTGGGGTTTACAGTGCTGGGGTTTGCAGTGCTGGGGTTTGCAGTGCTGGGGTTTGCAGTGTTGGGGTTTGCAGTGTTGGGGTTTACAGTGCTGGGGTTTACAGTGCTGGGGTTTGCAGTGTTGGGGTTTACAGTGCTGGGGTTTACAGTGCTGGGATTTTGCAGTGCTGGGGTTTACAGTGCTGGGGTTTGCAGTGTTGGGGTTTACAGTGCTGGGATTTACAGTGCTGGGATTTTGCAGTGTTGGGATTTACAGTGCTGGGGTTTACAGTGCTGGGATTTTGCAGTGCTGGGGTTTTACAGTGCTGGGGTTTGCAGTGTTGGGGTTTACAGTGCTGGGGTTTTACAGTGCTGGGGTTTACAGTGCTGGGATTTTGCAGTGTTGGGATTTACAGTGCTGGGGTTTACAGTGCTGGGATTTTGCAGTGCTGGGGTTTTACGGTGCTGGGGTTTGCAGTGTTGGGGTTTACAGTGCTGGGGTTTTACAGTGCTGGGGTTTACAGTGCTGGGGTTTGCAGTGTTGGGGTTTACAGTGCTGGGGTTTTGCAGTGCTGCGGTTTACAGTGCTGGGGTTTGCAGTGCTGGGGTTTGCAGTGTTGGGGTTTACAGTGCTGGGGTTTACAGTGCTGGGATTTTGCAGTGCTGGGGTTTACAGTGCTGGGGTTTACAGTGCAGGGGTTTTGCAGTGCTGGGATTTTGCAGTGCTGGGGTTTGCAGTGCTGGGATTTGCAGTGCTGGAGTTTTGCAGTGCTGGGACTTTGCAGTGCTGGGGTTTACAGTGCTGGGGTTTGCAGTGCTGGGATTTTGCAGTGCTGGGGTTTTGCAGTGCTGGGATTTTGCAGTGTTGGGGTTTACAGTGCTGGGATTTTGCAGTGCTGGGGTTTGCAGTGCTGGAATTTTGCAGTGTTGGGGTTTACAGTGCTGGGATTTTGCAGTGCTGGGGTTTTGCAGTGTTGGGGTTTACAGTGCTGGGGTTTGCAGTGCTGGGGTTTTGCAGTGCTGGGGTTTCAAGTGCTGGGGTTTGCAGTGTTGGGGTTTACAGTGCTGGGGTTTTACAGTGCTGGGTTTTGCAGTGTTGGGGTTTACAGTGCTGGGATTTTGCAGTGCTGGCGTTTGCAGTGCTGGGATTTTGCAGTGCTGCGGTTTACAGTGCTGGGGTTTACAGTGCTGGGGTTTACAGTGCTGGGGTTTACAGTGCTGGGGTTTACAGTGCTGGGATTTTGCAGTGCTGGGGTTTACAGTGCTGGCGTTTACAGTGCAGGGGTTTTGCAGTGCTGGGATTTTGCAGTGCTGGGGTTTGCAGTGCTGGGATTTGCAGTGCTGGGTTTTTGCAGTGTTGGGGTTTACAGTGCTGGGGTTTGCAGTGCTGGGGTTTGCAGTGCTGGGATTTTGCAGTGCTGGGGTTTTGCAGTGCTGGGATTTTGCAGTGTTGGGGTTTACAGTGCTGGGATTTTGCAGTGTTGGGGTTTACAGTGCTGGGGTTTACAGTGCTGGGATTTTGCAGTGCTGGGGTTTTACAGTGCTGGGGTTTTACAGTGCTGGGATTTACAGTGCTGGGGTTTACAGTGCTGGGGTTTACAGTGCTGGGATTTTGCAGTGCTGGGGTTTACAGTGCTGGGGTTTACAGTGCTGGGGTTTTACAGTGCTGGGGTTTACAGTGCTGGGATTTACAGTGCTGGGATTTTACAGTGCTGGGGTTTTACAGTGCTGAGGTTTACAGTGCTGGGGTTTACAGTGCTGGGATTTTACAGTGCTGGGGTTTACAGTGCTGGGATTTACAGTGCTGGGGTTTTACAGTGCTGGGCTTTGCAGTGCTGGGGTTTTACAGTGCTGGGGTTTACAGTGCTGGGATTTACAGTGCTGGGGTTTTACAGTGCTGGGCTTTGCAGTGCTGGGGTTTACAGTGCTGGGGTTTACAGTGCTGGGGTTTACAGTGCTGGGATTTTGCAGTGTTGGGGTTTGCAGTGCTGGGATTTACTGTGCTGGGATTTGCAGTGCTGGGATTTACAGTGCTGGGGTTTGCAGTGCTGGAATTTACAGTGCTGGGGTTTTGCAGTGCTGGGATTTACAGTGCTGGGGTTTTGCAGTGCTGGGGTTTTGCAGTGCTGGGGTTTTGCAGTGCTGGGGTTTACAGTGCTGGGATTTACAGTGCTGGGGTTTGCAGTGCTGGGATTTACAGTGCTGGGGTTTTGCAGTGCTGGGGTTTTGCAGTGCTGGGGTTTACAGTGCTGGGGTTTACAGTGCTGGGATTTACAGTGCTGGGGTTTTACAGTGCTGGGGTTTTGCAGTGCTGGGGTTTACAGTGCTGGGATTTACAGTGCTGGGGTTTACAGTGCTGGGATTTACGGTGCTGGGGTTTGCAGTGCTGGGATTTACAGTGCTGGGGTTTTGCAGTGCTGGGATTTACAGTGCTTGGGGTTTTGCAGTGCTGGGGTTTTGCAGTGCTGGGGTTTTACAGTGCTGGGATTTACAGTGCTGGGGTTTTGCATTGCTGGGGTTTTGCAGTGCTGGGGTTTTGCAGTGCTGGGATTTACAGTGCTGGGGTTTTGCAGTGCTGGGATTTACAGTGCTGGGGTTTTGCAGTGCTGGGGTTTTGCAGTGCTGGGGTTTTGCAGTGCTGGGATTTACAGTGCTGGGATTTACAGTGCTGGGGTTTGCAGTGCTGGGGTTTGCAGTGCTGGGGTTTGCAGTGCTGGGGTTTGCAGTGCTGGGATTTACAGTGCTGGGATTTACAGTGCTGGGGTTTGCAGTGCTGGGGTTTGCAGCATGCACAGTGTGGGTGAGATTGACGCAGTCTTTTCCCGCTATGTTCTAGGGGCTACCTGGTGACTGCTCCCTCAGTTTTCAGAGCGGGGTTAGAAGGGGTGATCAGTGTCACAATATTCAACCCAGTGAAGGAGACCACAGTGCATGTCCAGCTGGTGGCTAAAGGGACAATCGTCGCTCACAATCAGGGCTCCGTATTGGGTAAGTGCCCCCTCTGACCCCAACATCTTCAATAACAAATCTTTATTTTTGTGAAACTAATTGTGGAAATTTAATCAAAAAACCCTCCTCATTTTGTGTTTTGTTTCAGAAAAAGGGAGAGTCACATTAAAGGTAAGAATTCAGCCGGGACCTGGGGACAGTTTATTTCGGGTGAAATTTGACAACCGCGTGGGTTTGCTCCTTTTTACTGTTCAACATCACTGTCACTCCCTCCTCTCTCACTCACAACATGTCTCTGCTTCTCACTCTCCTTCTCTCATCTCTTTCTTGCCCTCTCCTTTGAAATCTCCCTCCCTCTCCATCTGCCTCACCCTCTCTGTGCACCCAGCACTCCCTCTCCCCACCTCCGCCCCATCCCAATCTTCTCAGGTTTATTCCAGATCCTCCTTGTGAAATCAACCGAGAATCTGAACATTCCCACTGCCTGTGGCGAAAGTCCCTTCTCTCTCTGCCCCGACTTCCCCCGACCCCCGCCGCCTTCCCCCGCCCCCCCTCGCCTTCCGCCGCCCACCACGCATTCCCGCGTCCCCCCGCCTTCCACCGCCCCCCCGCCATCCCCCGCCCCCCCGTCTTCCCCCGCCCCCCCGTCTTCCCCCGCCCCCACGTCTTCCCCCGCCCCCCCGTCTTCCCCCGCACCCCCGTCTTCCCCCGCCTCCCCGTCTTCCCCCGCCTCCCCCGTCTTCCCCCACCCCCCCGTCTTCCCCCACCCACCCCGTCTTCCACCGCCCCCCCGCCTTCCACCGCCCCCCCGTCTTCCCCCGCCCCCCCGTCTTCCCCCGCCCCCCCGTCTTCCCCCGCCCCCCCCGTCTTCCCCCGCCCCCCCGTCTTCCCCCGCCCCCCTGTCTTCCCCCGCCCCCGTCTTCCCCCGCCCCCCCTGTCTTCCCCCGCCCCCCCTGTCTTCCCCCGCCCCCCCGTCTTCCCCCGCCCCCCCGTCTTCCCCCGCCCCCCCTGTCTTCCCCCGCCCCCCCTGTCTTCCCCCGCCCCCCCTGTCTTCCCCCGCCCCCCCTGTCTTCCCCCGCCCACCCTGTCTTCCCCCGCCCCCCCTGTCGTCCCCCGCCCCCCCTGTCTTCCCCCGCCCACCCTGTCTTCCCCCGCCCCCCCGTCTTCCCCCGCCCCCCCTGTCTTCCCCCGCCCCCCCCTGTCTTCCCCCGCCCCCCCTGTCTTCCCCCGCCCCCCCTGTCTTCCCCCGCCCCCCCTGTCTTCCCCCGCCCCCCCTGTCTTCCCCGCCCCCCCTGTCTTCCCCCACCCCCCCTGTCTTCCCCCGCCCCCCCCTGTCTTCCCCCGCCCCCCCCTGTCTTCCCCCGCCCCCCCTGTCTTCCACCGCCCCCCCTGTCTTCCCCCGCCCCCCCTGTCTTCCCCCGCCCCCCCTGTCTTCCCCCGCCCCCCCTGTCTTCCCCCGCCCCCCCGTCTTCCCCCGCCCCCCCTGTCGTCCCCCGCCCCCCTGTCTTCCCCCGCCCCCTGTCTTCCCCCGCCCCCCCTGTCTTCCCCCGCCCCCCCTGTCTTCCCCGCCCCCCCTGTCTTCCCCCGCCCCCCCTGTCTTCCCCCGCCCCCCCTGTCTTCCCCCGCCCCCCCTGTCGTCCCCCGCCCCCCCTGTCTTCCCCCGCCCCCCTGTCTTCCCCTGCCCCCCCCCGTCTTACCCTGCCCCCCTGTCTTCCCCTGCCCCCCCGTCTCCCACCGCCCCCCCCGTCTTCCCCCGCCCCCCCTGTCTTCCCCCGCCCACCCTGTCTTCCCCCGCCCCCCCGTCTTCCCCCGCCCCCCCCGTCTTCCCCCGCCCCCCTGTCTTCCCCCGCCCCCCCTGTCTTCCCCCGCCCTCCCTGTCTTCCCCCGCCCCCCCCGTCTTCCCCCGCCCCCCTGTCTTCCCCCGCCCCCCTGTCTTCCCCCGCCCCCCCTGTCTTCCCCCGCCCTCCCTGTCTTCCCCCGCACCCCCTGTCTTCCCCCGCCCCCCCTGTCTTCCCCCGCCCCCCCTGTCTTCCCCGGCCCCCCTGTCTTCCCCCGCCCCCCCCTGTCTTCGCCCGCCCCCCCTGTCGTCCCCCGCCCCCCCTGTCTTCCCCCGCCCCCCCTGTCGTCCCCCGCCCCCCCTGTCTTCCCCCGCCCCCCCTGTCTTCCCCCGCCCCCCCCTGTCTTCCCCCGCCCCCCCTGTCGTCCCCCGCCCCCCCTGTCTTCCCCCGCCCCCCCTGTCTTCCCCCGCCCCCCCTGTCTTCCCCCGCCCCCCCTGTCTTCCCCCGCCCCCCCTGTCTTCCCCCGACCCCCTGTCTTCCCCCGCCGCCCCCGTCTTCCCCCGCCGCCCCCGTCTTCCCCCGCCGCCCCCGTCTTCCCCCGCCCCCCCGTCTTCCCCCGCCCCCCCTGTCTTCCCCCGCCCCCCCATCTGCCCCTCCGGCCCCCCCCCCCCCGTCTTCCCCTTCCCCTGCCCCGCCCCTGCCTTCCCCTGCCCCGCCCCCGCCTTCCCCCAACCCGTCCCCGCCTTCCCACACCCCGCCCCACCCCCGCCTTCCCACACCCCGCCCCACCCCCGCCTTCCCCCGTCCGCCACCGCCTTCCCCCGTCTGCCACCCTCCCCCCCTGTCTCCCGCCGCACCCACCTGCCCCCTCTCTCACCTTCTGTCTCCCACCCTCCTACGGGCAGTGCTGCGCTGCTGGCCTTTACTGACCTTCCATTGCAGTGTGGGTTTGACGTGAGAAGCTCATTGTGTTCACACTGAGCTTGCTGGGAAAAACCTGCGACTGTTTTTATGAATGGAACTTCAGCATCTTTTAGAGAAAGGGCCAAATTGTAAAGTTTCTGCTGACTCTCTGAATTCACCAGAGAATGTTTGGCCTCCGCCTGATATCTTTGCTGTGGTTTGCAGAGGTTTACTTGGAGACGGGAAAGCAGACATTGCCCCTTCAGAGAGTAACGGGACAGAGCAGCTCAGCGAGGGCACACACTCACTCAGCTTTTGGGCCTTGCTTGTACTGTAGTGATTGAGGACAGTGAAGCAACTCTCTCCGTCTGATTGAAATCATGTTGAATGAAGCGGGTAAAAGACTTCACTTGCACATTGTGTGCTGTTAGATCATTCCTGCCGTTCCTCAGTGAAGCCTTGTTACAAAACCAGTGATCACTTATGGAAAGTGCAGGCCTGGACTTGGATGTTCGATACATTCTGCAGAACTCCCTCGGCACCGACCCTCCAATGGCGCGGCGCTCCCCTAGCACCGACCCTCTGACAGTGCGGCGCTCCCCGAGCACCGACCCTCCGACAGTGCGGCGCTCCCCTAGCACCGACCCTCCGACAGTGCGGCGCTCCCCTAGCACCGACCCTCTGACAGTGCGGCGCTCCCCTAGCACCGACCCTCCGACAGTGCAGCGCTCCCCTAGCACCGACCCTCCGACAGTGCAGCGCTCCCCTAGCACCGACTGTCCGACAGTACGGCGCTCCCCTAGCACCGACCCTCTGACAGTGCGGCGCTCCCCTAGCACCGACCCTCCGACAGTGCGGCGCTCCCCTAGCACCGACCCTCTGACAGTGCGGCGCTCCCCTAGCACCGACCCTCCAATGGTGCAGTGCTTTGACAGCGTGGCACTCCCTCAGTTCTGCATTGAACCAGTTCTGCTGACAGGAGGGGCTGACACCTGATTTATTTGAGGAAAGTCACTGAACTGGATCAAAGTCTGACTGAGGTCTCGGGCCTGCTCAGGATGGCTGCTCTGATGTAGCCTTGTTTTCACTGGCGCCAGCACACTCACACTAGCACACTGGCACTAGCGCTGGCACTCTGGCGCATTGTGACCAACACTTACTGTTACTGATCTGGCCAGTTGGAAGTATTTGCGAATGAGTCTTGCTATAGGTGACACATTTTACCCTGGGTGTCTGTACAGCTGTACAGGACCCTGTTCCTGATCTGCCTTTCCCCATTCTGCCCCAGCCCCTTGAGTAATGACTCTAAATTAACTCTTTCTCTTCTAGGTTCTATGTTCCAAACTTCCGCATTTTCCACTCTGATCCCCGGTGTTCTCTTCCCTGACACCCTGATGTGTGCCATGGGCTTTCTTGGATTCTGAGGCAGAATCCCCAGGCCTGAGCTCACCACGCAGCCATGACTGAGGTGTTAAATTGTGACTGGGTGGATGTAAATGATCCCATGCTCAGGGCAGGAAAATTAATAATGTCAAGAGGGCCAGAATACAAGAGCAGGGATGTACCTCTGAGGCTGTATAAGGTTCCGGTCAGACCCCATTTGGAGTATTGTGAGCAGTTTTCAAAGGAAGGATGTGCTGGCCTTGGAAAGGGTCCAGAGGTGGTTCACAAGAATGATCCCTGGAATGAAGAGCTTGTCGTATGAGGAACGGTTGAGGACTCTGGGTCTGTACTCGTTGGAGTTTCGAAGGATGAGGGGGGATCTTATTGAAACTTCCAGGATACTGCGAGGCCTGGATAGAGTGGACGTGGAGAGGATGTTTCCACTCGTAGGAAAAACTAGAACCAGAGGGCACAACCTCAGGCTAAAGGGATGATCCTTTAAAACAGAGATGAGGAGGAATTTCTTCTGCCAGGGAGTGGTGAATCTGTGGAACGAAGGCTGTGGAGGCCGGGTCATTGAGTGTCTTTAAGACAGAGATAGATAGGTTCTTGATTAATAAGGGGATCAGGGGTTATGCGGAAAAGGCAGGAGAATGGGGATGAGAAAAATGTCAGCCATGATTGAATGGCGGAGCAGACTCGATGGGCCGAGTGGCCTAATTCTGCTCCTATGTCTTATGGTCTAATTCTGGTGTCTTGACTAATATTTCTCCCTCGATCAGCATCACGACAAAAACATTATCAGTCATTCTCACATTGCTGTTTGTGGGATCTTGCTGTGTGCAAATTAGCTGCAGCATTTCCTGCATTACAACAGTGACTATATGTTCATTAAAGAAAGGCAACTCTTTCCTTCTCTCCTGGCATCCTGTGTTTGCTTTGCCTTTTGTTGATCTGTTCTTGGTTAGAGGAGTTACCCCAGACATCTACAAACAAAATTCCAGACATGAGAACATTATGAAAAGTTTTATTTTGAACTTTTTGTATAGGATTACTTTGTATTTAAGAAAATAAATGATTTGAGGAAAAGCTCTGAGCTATAATTCTGATCCAGGAGCAGGCAGTTGGTCCTGGCCAATTGGGGGGGCGGGCGGTGGGGATCTGCCTCATGGTATGATACTGCAATACTGGTTTCTGCCATTAGAGGTTCCCAGCGAGCCAGTGAATGATTGGTGTCTCTGTGGTGGCTGGATAGATCCTCAGCATTACAATTTGCCGCATAGATCTACATTGAGGTGAAATAAGCAATTGTTTTAATCTCTAAGTTATATGTTAAAAATCTTGTGTCTGCATAAACTTCCTGTAAATGTTTTTCATTGTAAATTCCGACTGACACATGGATGATGGGAACAGTGTATGTCAACATGTCACGCTGTAATTACACCCTCCTCCTGGCGATGGCTCTGTACCACCTCAGGTTTGCCGCTCTCCGCCCCTCAGCCTGTGACAGACAAACTCTCGCTGCAACCAGCAAGTCCCAACCTGCAGCAAATTTCATGATTTGGTATGAGTAATATCAAACAGAATATTAAAATAAGGATCCCAGGTATAATTTGGGGCAGAATTATTTTCCCTCTCAATTATTACCCCAGCCCCACTATCTCCTGAAGTCCCTGGCACTCGCTGGGATACAAGAGCACTGATAGACGAACACTCTGCTGTTTTTCGGGTGATGACAGGTACCAGCCCAGTGAGTGTGAGTTAATCATGTATTGGATCACTAGGAATGTGATATTCTCACCTGCTGTCATGCGGCGGGGGGGGGAGGATTGTTCAGTTAGGATGTTGGGATTGGTGAATGGGTGGGGGATCTGAGAGTTAGGGTTTGGTCTAGGGTGAGAATATAGTCCATGATGGCCTTTCCTCTTCTAACCTCTTCCTTTTGCCTCCAAAGGTACCTCCCGGGATCAGTGGACAGGCTCAGTTAAAGGTTTGGGGAAATCGATATCTCGCCGATGATGGCTACATCTTCCATAATTCCACAACTGTTACCATCGATTCCAAAGAATCTTCTGTGTTCATCCAGACAGACAAACCAGTCTACAAACCCAAACAAAAAGGTACAGCTTACTTCACCCAACTCCGCAGTGAAGACTATTGGGGGGGAGCGCTGCTCTGTCGGAGGGGCTGGGCGGAGGGTGTGCCGCTCTGTCGGAGGGGCTGGGCGGAGGGGGTGCCGCTCTGTCGGAGGGGCTGGGCGGAGGGTGTGCCGCTCTGTCGGAGGGGCTGGGCGGAGAGGGAGTGCCGCTCTGTCGGAGGGGCTGGGCGGAGGGAGCGCCGCTCTGTCGGAGGGGCTGGGCGGAGAGGGAGTGCCGCTCTGTCGGAGGGGCTGGGCGGAGGGAGCGCCGCTCTGTCGGAGGGGCTGGGCGGAGAGGGAGCGCCGCTCTGTCGGAGGGGCTGGGCGGAGGGAGTGCCGCTCTGTCGGAGGGGCTGGGCGGAGAGGGAGCGCCGCTCTGTCGGAGGGGCTGGGCGGAGGGAGGGCCGCTCTGTCGAAGTCCTGTCATTATGTGCTATTAACCAAGAGTCTGTCTGCTCTGGTCATTCATGCCCAGTGCTCGATAGCCTGTGTTAAAGTGCTGCATAAATGTACAGTCACGCTAAACCTTCGGAACTCTGTGCTTCAGCCCAGAATTGTGTTCAATTCTTTAGGAAGGATGTTAAGAGCTTGGAAGGGGTTCAGGGGAGATTGATTAGACTAGTACCAGGGACAAGCGACTTCAGTCAATGTGCAGAGACTGGAGAAGCTTTGATTGCTCTCCTTAGAACAGGAAAGGCGAAGAAGAGATTATGTTTTGTATGAGGGTTGTGAGATTCTGAAACTCTTTTCTCAAAAGGCAGTGGAAGCAAAGTCTCTGTTTAGGGTAGAGCGAGGTGGATTCTTGATTAGCAGCGGGGTGAAAGGTTACCGGGGTCGGCAGGAATGTGGGGTTGAGGTTACAGTCAGATCAGCTGTGTTCTGCTTGGAGCAGGCGCGAGGGACTGAGTGGCCTCCACTGCTCCTAATCTGTGTGTTTGCATGTGTTCAAAATCATGGAGGGTTTTGCTGGAGTAAATACTGAGAAACTCTTTGCACTGGCCAGAGCGTCAGTGACCAAATAACTGGCTCTGTCGTTTTATAAACGTACAGGGGCACATTCCTCCTCTCCAGGTCTCACTCCTGACTTCAGTGTGTTTTGGCATTATGGAACAACAACAACTTGAATTTAGATAGCATCTTTAAACATAAAACACTCTGGGGCATTTCACAGCACACCCTTGTAAAAGTAAAATACTGCAGATGCTGGAAATCTGAAATATAAACGGAAAATGCTGGAAAGCCGAGCGAATACATCGAGTCGACTGACGTAGTACTTTGGAACTATTTGATCTTGAGTCACGTAAGGAGATATTGGGACAGGTGACTTGCTTGGTTAAAGATATCGGCTCTAAGGAGGAGAGTAAGGTGGCGAGGTTTCGGGAGGGAATTCCAGAGCTTGGGACCCAGGCAGCTGAAGGCACGGCCACCAGTGGTGAAATGGTTAAAATGATTATCAAGGAGCCAGAATTGGGGGAGTGCAGTGAGGGTTGTGGGGCTGGAAGGCTGGTTTACTGTGTTCCATTCTGGGCACTGCATAGAATGAGAAGAATTTAACGCGGGGTGAATTTTTAATAGATTCACTGGGTGTTTAAAAAAATCTCAGTAAAAATTGGGATGAAATCTGTAAAGACGTTTGCAAGTTCATTCACTGATGCCTTTTTCCCTCTCTCCCAATCGCAGTGCTGATAAATGTGTTGACAGTCACTCCTGACCTTCGACCCACTAATCAGAAGGTAAGGTTTCTCTCTCTCCGGCTCTGACATTTTTCAGCGTTAGAATTGATTAAAGTCAGCGAGGTTGACTTATGGAAGCAGTATTTCTTTGAGTAGTCGTTCTTTGAGAAGGTGACCAAAGAGGTGGATGAGGGTAAAGCAGTTGATGTGGTGTATATGGATTTCAGTAAAGCGTTTAGAACATAGAACATAGAACAGTACAGCACAGAACAGGCCCTTCGGGCCACGATGTTGTGCCGTGCTTTATCTGAAACCAAGATCAAGCGATCCCACTCCCTATCATCCTGGTGTGCTCCATGTGCCTATCCAATAACCGCTTAAATGTTCCTAAAGTGTCTGACTCCACTATCACTGCAGGCAGTCCATTCCACACCCCAACCACTCTCTGCGTAAAGAACCTACCTCTGATATCCTTCCTGTATCTCCCACCACGAACCCTATAGTTATGCCCCCTTGTAATAGCTCCATCCACCCGAGGAAATAGTCTTTGAACGTTCACTCTATCTATCCCCTTCATCATTTTATAAACCTCTATTAAGTCTCCCCTCAGCCTCCTCCGCTCCAGAGAGAACAGCCCTAGCTCCCTCAACCTTTCCTCATAAGACCTACCCTCCAAACCAGGCAGCATCCTGGTAAATCTCCTCTGCACTCTTTCCAGCGCTTCCACATCCTTCTTATAGTGAGGTGATCAGAACTGCACACAATATTCCAAATGTGGTCTCACCAAGGTCCTGTACAGTTGCAGCATAACCCCACGGCTCTTAAACTCCAACCCCCTGTTAATAAAAGCTAACACACTATAGGCCTTCTTCACAGCTCTATCCACTTGAGTGGCAACCTTCAGAGATCTGTGGATATGGACCCGAAGATCTCTCTGTTCCTCCACAGTCTTCAGAACCCTACCTTTGACCCTGTAATCCACATTTAAATTAGTCCTACCAAAATGAATCACCTCACATTTATCAGGGTTAAACTCCATTTGTCATTTTTCAGCCCAGCTTTGCATCCTATCTATGTCTCTTTGCAGCCTACAACAGCCCTCCACCTCATTTGATAAGGTTCCCCACGGTAAGCTATTGCAGAAGATACGGAGGCATGGGATTGAGGTTGATTTAGTGGTTTGGATCAGGAATTGGCTAGCTGTTAGAAGACAGAGGGTGATGGTTGATGGGAAATGTTCATCCTGGAGTTCAGTTGCTAGTGGTGTACCGCAAGGATCTGTTTTGGGGCCACTGCTGTTTGTCATTTTTATAAATGACCTGGATGAGGGCGTAGAAGGATGGGTTAGTAAATTTGCGGATGACACTAAAGTCGGTGGAGTTGTGGACAGTGCGGAAGGTTGTTGCAGGTTACAGAGGGACATAGATAAGCTGCAGAGCTGGTCTGAGAGGTGGCAAATGGAGTTCAATGCGGAAAAGTGAGAGGTGATTCACTTTGGAAGGAGTAACAGGAATACAGAGTCCTGGGCTAATGGTAAGATACTTGGTAGTGTGGATGAACAGAGAGATCTCAGTGTCCATGTGCATAGATCCCTGAAAGTTGGCACCCAGGTTGATAGGGTTGTTAAGAAGGTGTACGGTGTGTTAGCTTTTATTGGTAGAGGGATTGAGTTTTGGAGCCAGGAGGTCATGTTGCAGCTGTACAAAACTCTGGTGCGGCCGCACTTGGAGTATTGTGTACAGTTCTGGTGGCCGCATTATAGGAAGGATGTGGAAGCATTGGAAAGGGTGCAGAGGAGATTTACTAGGATGTTGCCTGGTATGGTGGGAAGGTCTTATGAGGAAAGGCTGAGGGACTTGGGGTTGTTTTCGTTAGAGAGAAGAAGGTTAAGAGGTGACTTAATAGAGGCATACAAGATGATCAGAGGATTAGATATGGTGGATAGTGAGAGCCTTTTTCCTCGGATGGTGATGGCTAGCACGAGGGGACATAGCTTTAAATTGAGGGGTGATAGATATAGGACAGATGTTAATCAAGGATAGTTTAATTGTTAATCAAGGATAGTTTAACGGCTGCGGAAAGGCACTTCGAGGGGGATCTGCACACTGAGGTAATATGGGCTGAGGTTAGAAATAGGAAAGGAGCGGTCACGTTGTTAGGAGTTTACTATAGGCCCCCAAATAGTAATAGAGATGTGGAGGAAGAAATTGCTAAGCAGATTATGGATATGTGTGGGGGTCACAGGGTAGTTGTCATGGGGGACTTTAACTTTCCAAATATTGATTGGAACCTTTATAGGTCGAATAGTTTGGATGGGGCAGTTTTTGTGCAGTGTGTGCTGGAGGGTTTCCTGACACAATATGTGGATAGGCCGACAAGAGGTGAGGCCACATTGGATTTGGTACTGGGAAATGAACCGGGCCAAGTGTTAGATTTGGTTGTGGGGGAGCACTTTGGAGATAGTGACCACAATTCGGTGTCTTTTGTTATTGCAATGGAGAGGGATAGGGCCGTACGGCAGGGCAAGGTTTACAATTGGGGGAGAGGTAATTATGATGCGATTAGGCAAGAATTAGGGGGCATAAGGTGGGAACAGAAACTGTCAGAGAAAGGAACTAATGAAAAGTGGAACTTTTTCAAGGAACAAATACTGGATGTCCTTGATAGGTATGTCCCTGTCAGGCAGGGAGGAAATGGCCGAGTGAGGGAACCATGGTTCACGAAAGAGGTGGAATGTCTTGTGAAAAGGAAGAGGGAAGCTTATGGAGGGATGAGGAAACAAGGTTTAGGATGGCTCGATTGAGGGTTACAAGTTAGCAAGGAACGAGCTGAAAAAGGGGCTTAGGAGAGCTAGGAGGGGACACGAGAAGTCCTTGGCGGGTCGGATCAAGGAAAACCCCAAGGCTTTTTACTCTTATGTGAGGAATAAAAGAATGACCAGGGTGAGGTTAGGGCCGGTCAAGGACAGTAGTGGGAACTTGTGTATGGAGTCAGTAGAGATAGGCGAGGTGATGAATGAATACTTTTCTTCAGTGTTCACCAAGGAGAGGGGCCATGTTTTTGAGGAAGAGAAGGTGTTACAGGCTAATAGGTTGGAGGAAATAGATGTTCGGAGGGAGGATGTGCTGGCAGTTTTGAATAAACTGAAGGTCGATAAGTCCCCTGGGCCTGATGAAATGTATCCTAGGATTCTTTGGGAGGCAAGGGATGAGATTGCAGAGCCTTTGGCTTTGATCTTTGGGTCCTCGCTGTCCACGGGGATGGTGCCAGAGGACTGGAGAATGGCGAATGTTGTTCCTCTGTTTAAGAAAAGGAATAGAAATGACCCTGGTAATTATAGACCGGTTAGTCTTACTTCGGTGGTTGGTAAATTGATGGAAAAGGTTCTTAAGGATGGGATTTATGACCATTTAGAAAGATGCGGATTAATCCGGGATAGTCAGCATGGATTCGTGAAGGGCAAGACGTGCCTCACAAATTTGATAGTATTTTTTGAGGAGGTAACTAAGTGTGTTGATGAAGGTAGGGCAGTTGATGTCATATACATGGATTTTAGTAAGGCGTTTGATAAGGTCCCCCATGGTCGGCTTATGATGAAAGTGAGGAGGTGTGGGATAGAGGGAAAGTTGGCCGATTGGATAGGTAACTGGCTGTCTGATCGAAGACAGAGGGTGGTGGTGGATGGAAAATTTTCGGATTGGAGGCAGGTTGCTAGCGGAGTGCCGCAGGGATCAGTGCTTGGTCCTCTGCTCTTTGTGATTTTTATTAATGACTTAGAGGAGGGAGCTGAAGGGTGGATCAGTAAATTTGCTGATGACACCAAGATTGGTGGAGTAGTGGATGAGGTGGAGGGCTGTTGTAGGCTGCAAAGAGACATAGATAAGATGCAAAGCTGGGCTGAAAAATGGCAAATGGAGTTTAACCCTGATAAATGTGAGGTGATTCATTTTGGTAGGACTAATTTAAATGTGGATTACAGGGTCAAAGTTAGGGTTCTGAAGACTGTGGAGGAACAGAGAGATCTTTGGGTCCATATCCACAGATCTCTAAAGGTTGCCACTCAAGTGGATAGAGCTGTGAAGAAGGCCTATAGTGTGTTAGCTTTTATTAACAGGGGGTTGGAGTTTAAGAGCCGTGGGGTTATGCTGCAACTGTACAGGACCTTGGTGAGACCACATTTGGAATATTGTGTGCAGTTCTGGTCACCTCACTATAAGAAGGATGTGGAAGCGCTGGAAAGAGTGCAGAGGAGATTTACCAGGATGCTGCCTGGTTTGGAGGGTAGGTCTTATGAGGAAAGGTTGAGGGAGCTAGGGCTGTTCTCTCTGGAGCGGAGGAGGCTGAGGGGAGACTTAATAGAGGTTTATAAAATGATGAAGGGGATAGATAGAGTGAACGTTCAAAGACTATTTCCTCGGGCGGATGGAGCTATTACAAGGGGGCATAACTATAGGGTTCGTGGTGGGAGATACAGGAAGGATATCAGAGGTAGGTTCTTTACGCAGAGAGAGGTTGGGGTGTGGAATGGACTGCCTGCAGTGATAGTGGAGTCAGACACTTTAGGAACATTTAAGCGGTTATTGGATAGGCACATGGAGCACACCAGGATGATAGGGAGTGGGATAGCTTGATCTTGGTTTCAGATAAAGCTCGGCACAACATCGTGGGCCGAAGGGCCTGTTCTGTGCTGTACTGTTCTATGTTCTATGTCAGAGGTAGGTTCTTAGAGAGTAGTAAGGGCGTGGAATGCCCTGCTTGCAGCAGTAGTGGACCCGCCAACATTAAGGGCATTTAAATGGTCATTGGATAAACATATGGATGATATTGGAATAGTGTAGATTAGAGGGGCTTTAGATTGGTTTCACTGGTCGGCGCAACATCGAGGGCCGAAGGGCCTGTACTGCGCTGTAATGTTCTATGTTCTATGTATCTCTGACCAGTTGCAGACAATAAGAAGTCTCACAACACCAGGTTAAAGTCCAACAGGTTTATTTGGTAACAAAAGCCACTAGCTTTCGGAGCGCAGACAAGATACCGAAAGAAGGAGCAGCGCTCCGAAAGCTAGTGGCTTTTGCTACCAAATAAACCTGTTGGACTTTAACTTGGTGTTGTGAGGCATCTTACTGTGTTTACCCCAGTCCAACGCCGGCATCTCCACATCAGTTGCAGACAAGGCAGCGACTAATGGATTATCAGAACCCGGTGCTAGCAATGAGGGGAATGCCAGGATTCCTACTGTCATTCACTGTTTAGTAACCCCTGGGTCAGAGAGGTTTCCTGCCCCCATGTGATGGGATAAACTCTGTAAATCGCTGTTCTGGGACAGTACCTGTGCCCCAGGACTGTACGTCACTTGGATCCCCTTTCTGTGTTCTCTTTCTCGCACCAAATTGGCCTGACTGTTCTAGATTGTTCTGGAGTTGTCTACATGGACTTTAGCAAGGCCTTTGACAAGGTACCTCACAGTAGGTTGTTGCATACGATTAAATCTCACGGGATCCAGGGTGAGGTATCTAAATGGATACAAAAGTGGCTTCTTGACAGAAGCCAGAGAGTGGTTGTAGAGAGTTGTTTTTCAAACTGGAGACCTGTGACCAGCGGTGTGCCTCAGGGATCAGTGCTGGGTCCACTGTTATTTGTCATTTATATTAATGATTTGGATGAGAATATAGGAGACATGGTTAGTAAGTTTGCAGATGCCACTTAGATTGGTGGCATAGTGGACGGTGATGAAAGTTATCTCCAATTGCAACGGGATCTTGATCAATTGGGCCAGTGGGTTGACGAATGGCAGATGGAGTTTAATTTAGACAAATGCGAGGTGATGCATTTTGGTAGATTGAACCAGGGCAGGACTTACTCAGTTCATGGTAGGGCGTTGGGGAGAGTTACAGAACAAAGAGATCTAAGGGTACATGTTCATAGCTCCTTGAAAGTGGAGTCACAGGTGGACAGAGTGGTGAAGAAGGCATTCAGCATGCTTGGTTTCATCGGTCAGATCATTGAATACAGGAGTTGGAATGTCTTGTTGAAGTTGTACAAGACATTGATAAGGCCACACTTGCAATTCTGGTCACCCTACTATAGAAAGGATATTATTAAACTAGAAAGAGTGCAGAAAAGATTTACTGGGATGCTACCGGGATTTGGTGGTTTGAGTTATAAGGAGAGGCTGGATAGACTGGGACTTTTTTCTCTGGAGCATAGAAGGCTGAGGGGTGATCTTATAGAGGTCTATAAAATAATGAGGGGCACAGATAGTCAATATCTTTTCCCAAAGGTAGGGAAGTCTAAAACCAGAGGGCAGAGGTTTAAGGTGAGAGGGGAGAGATACAAAAGGATCCAGAGGGGCAATTTTTTCACAGAGGGTGGTGAGTGTCTGGAACAAGCTGCCAGAGGTAGTAGTAGAGGCGGGTACAATTTTGTCTTTTAAAAAGTATTTAGACAGTTACATGGGTGCGATGGGTATAGAGGGATATGGGCCAAATGCAGGCAATTGGGATTAGCTTAGCGGTTTTTAAAAAAAAAGGCGGCATGGCCAAGTTGGGCCGAAGGGCCTGTTTCCATGCTGTAAACCTCTGACTCCTCAGTCGCGCTCGCGTTTTGTTGTCTCTGAAATGAGTTCGTGCCTGTTGTTGGTTTATTTTATCATTCGGAAACTCACAGGTGAGTCTGATCCAGATAGACTCAAACTCCCCTCCCTCACCTTGTTTCAGTCCTCTTTCCAGTCTCGATCACAGATTGCAATTGGGAGTAGGAACAGCAATGGGCCAATCAGCCCCTCGGGGCCCATTCTGCCACTGAGCCTGGACTGATTTTCCCACTCCCTCACACGGGGGAACAGAGTTCAGCTGGACTTTGGGAATTCTCGCTCTATCCCCCTTCATCCAGTGCGCCTCCTGATCCACGGAATGGGTGGGAACTGACCTGTGCCGTCAGTTTAAGCTGATGGGAGCGCGTTCCCTAACTCGGGTTGTGGAGGGGGCCCTTTGGAATCGTCTGGAGTGTTTCTCGTGGTGATGTTGCTGAATATCCAGGAGACTAATTGAAGTTCTGAACTTGAGAGGATTGGGAAGAAGGTGTTTCTGGTTAAAGTACTGGCTTCTTCCAGACTGCCCCAGGCCCACACTGAGCTCTGAAGCCAGGGTGGGCCTCACTCCAAGCCACATTCCAACTGCCATCTGGTTTCTCACACCATACAAGTTTGGGAGATGATTTAAGAATTCCTGTCTTGTTCAGGACTTTTATAAATGTAGAAACCTTCAGTTGTTGTTAGATTTGTGAACATTTGGCAATCACTTTGATGACAATTTGGTGTCGTAATGTTTAACAAATATAGATTTTTTTTCCATTATTGGGATGTGAGCATCGCTGGAAAGGCCGGAATTTTTTGCTCATCCCTAATTGTGCTTCAGGAAGTGATGGTGAGCTGCTGCTGTGGTCTGTTGTTAATCTTTGCGGCAGATTCGACCCGTGTCACTTCAGAGGGGTGCTTACAAATCAATCACCTGGAGTTACAGATGGACCCGGAGTGGATAAGGACGGCAGCTTTCCTTCCCGACACCGCGCTCGGCATCCAGCTGGACTTTTGATAACTTCACGGTCACTGTTACTGAGACCAGAGACAGTGCAAAGAGGAAGGGCAAAAATGCAAAGTAAAGCCCAGCATTAACTCATCCCCCTAATGTTTATATTTCACTCGTTGGTTGGAGCTGTTTACATTCTGTGGGTGGGATTTTTGGAAAGAGATGTTTGCTGTGCTGTTGTTGTCCTCCAGGAAGATAAATGAGATGTGTTTGGGTTGGTATGTTGAGTATTTGGGAATGAATGGGAGTTGGGCTGAGTCCGGGTTATGTGGGCCCAATGAGTTTGGGGATCGATTCTGTCAGCTTTCTGAGACTGGGCTGGTGTTCTGAGTAAACCCAGGCATTTTTCAGGAAACTCATTCAGCGACACTCCTGATTCAGGCTTTGTTCTCTCTCTCTCTCTTGCAGCTCGAAGCGTATATTGTGGTGAGTACCCAGCTTGCATTGAGAATCAGACCAACAACATCATGCCAACACTCACTCAGCGAGGCCTCTGTGGAGGGATCAAGCCTGGGCCGCTCCGCGATAGTTATGGTCCTCTCATTGGGGTTGTGCATTTAGTGGGAATACGTTTCCCATTGTCATTCTTGCCTTTTCTCTCTGTCATCCTTAGCATTGCTCTTAATTAATCTGTCTGTGTGTGTGACTCTCTCTCCCTCTCTGCTCTCCCTCTCTGCTCTCCCCCTCTCTCTTTGCTCTCCCTCTCTGCTCTCCCCCTCTCTCTCTGCTCTTCCTCTCTGTTCTCTCTCTGTTCTGTTCTGTTCTCTCTCTCTCTCTGTTCTGTTCTGTTCCCTCTCTCTCTCTGTTCTGTTCTGTTCTGTTCTCTCTCTCTCTCTGTTCTGTTCTGTTCTGTTCTCTCTCTCTCTCTGTTCTGTTCTGTTCCCCCTCTCTCTCTGTTCTGTTCTGTTCCCTCTCTCTGTTCTGTTCTGTTCTCTCCCTCTCTCTCTCTGTTCTGTTCTCTCTCTCTCTCTCTGTTCTGTTCTCTCTCTCTCTCTCTGTTCTGTTCTCTCTCTTTCTCTCTCTCGCTCTTTTTGCCACAGTGCTGGATAGATAACAAGTTAAAGACCGGATAACAAGTTTGCTGCACTCTCTCAGATTCCAATCTTCCACCACATTCCACTCTATTGCGTGTCATTCAATACTTACTGTAAAGCAATGATATCCAGACTGTGACAGTGAAATTATGTACAGACCCACATCCCATCACCGTGTGGGGGAATCGCAGACACAGACCCACATCCCATCACCGTGTGGGGGAATCGCAGACACAGACCCCTGTCCCATCACCGTGTGGGGGAATTGCAGACGCAGACCCCTGTCCCATCACCGTGTGGGGGAATCGCAGACACAGACCCACATCCCATCACCGTGTGGGGGAATCGCAGACACAGACCCCTGTCCCATCACCGTGTGGGGGAATCGCAGACACAGACCCCTGTCCCATCACCGTGTGGGGGAATCGCAGACACAGACCCACATCCCATCACCGTGTGGGGGAATCGCAGACACAGACCCACATCCCATCACCGTGTGGGGGAATCGCAGACACAGACCCCTGTCCCATCACCGTGTGGGGGAATCGCAGACACAGACCCCTGTCCCATCACCGTGTGGGGGAATCGCACAGTCACAGACCCCTGTCCCATCACCGTGTGGGGAATCACACAGACACAGACCCCTGTCCCATCACCGTGTGGGGGAATCGCAGACACAGACCCCTGTCCCATCACCGTGTGGGGAATCACACAGACACAGACCCCTGTCCCATCACCGTGTGGGGAATCGCAGACACAGACCCCTGTCCCATCACCGTGTGGGGGAATTGCAGACGCAAACCCCTGTCCCATCACCGTGTGGGGAATCGCAGACACAGACCCACATCCCATCACCGTGTGGGGGAATTGCAGACACAGACCCCTGTCCCATCACCGTGTGGGGGAATCGCAGACACAGACCCCTGTCCCATCACCGTGTGGGGGAATCGCAGACACAGACCCCTGTCCCATCACCGTGTGGGGGAATCACACAGACACAGACCCCTGTCCCATCACCGTGTGGGGAATCGCAGACACAGACCCCTGTCCCATCACCGTGTGGGGAATCGCAGACACAGACTCCTGTCCCATCCCCGTGTGGGGAATCGCAGACACAGACCCCTCTCCCATCCCCGTGTGGGGGAATCGCAGACACAGACCCCTGTCCCATCACCGTGTGGGGGAATCGCAGACACAGACCCCTGTCCCATCACCGTGTGGGGAATCGCAGACACAGACCCCTGTCCCATCACCGTGTGGGGAATCGCAGACACAGACTCCTGTCCCATCCCCGTGTGGGGAATCGCAGACACAGCCCCCTGTCCCATCACCGTGTGGGGGAATCACACAGACACAGACCCCTGTCCCATCACCGTGTGGGGGAATCACACAGACACAGACCCCTGTCCCATCACCGTGTGGGGGAATCACACAGACACAGACCCCTGTCCCATCACCGTGTGGGGGAATCACACAGACACAGACCCCTGTCCCATCACCGTGTGGGGAATCGCAGACGCAGACCCCTGTCCCGTCCCCGTGTGGGGGAATCGCAGACACAGACCCCTCTCCCATCACCGTGTGGGGAATCGCAGACACAGACCCCTGTCCCGTCCCCGTGTGGGGGAATCGCAGACACAGACCCCTCTCCCATCACCGTGTGGGGGAATCGCAGACGCAGACCCCTCTCCCATCACCGTGTGGGGGAATCGCAGACACAGACCCCTCTCCCATCACCGTGTGGGGGAATCACACAGACACAGACCCCTGTCCCATCACCGTGTGGGGAATCGCAGACACAGGCCCCTGTCCCATCACCGTGTGGGGGAATCACACAGACACAGACCCCTGTCCCATCACCGTGTGGGGAATCGCAGACACAGGCCCCTGTCCCATCACCCTGTGGGGAATCACAGACCCAGACCCCTGTCCCATCACCGTGTGGGGGAATCGCAGACGCAGACCCCTGTCCCATCACCGTGTGGGGAATCGCAGACGCAGACCCCTGTCCCATCACCTTGTGGGGAATCACAGACACAGACCCCTGTCCCATCACCGTGTGGGGAATCGCAGACACAGACCCCTGTCCCATCACCGTGTGGGGGAATCGCAGACGCAGACCCCTGTCCCAGCACCGTGTGGGGGAATCACACAGTCACAGACCCCTGTCCCATCACCGTGTGGGGGAATCACACAGTCACAGACCCCTGTCCCATCACCGTGTGGGGGAATCACACAGTCACAGACCCCTGTCCCATCACCGTGTGGGGGAATCACACAGTCACAGACTCCTGTCCCATCACCATGTGGGGGAATCGCAGACACAGACCCCTGTCCCATCACCGTGTGGGGAATCGCAGACACAGACCCCTGTCCCATCCCCGTGTGGGGAATCGCAGACACAGCCCCCTGTCCCATCCCCGTGTGGGGAATCGCAGACACAGACCCCTCTCCCATCACCGTGTGGGGGAATCGCAGACACAGACCCCTCTCCCATCACCGTGTGGGGGAATCGCAGACACAGACCCCTCTCCCATCACCGTGTGGGGGAATCGCAGACACAGACCCCTCTCCCATCACCGTGTGGGGAATCGCAGACACAGACCCCTGTCCCATCCCCGTGTGGGGAATCGCAGACACAGCCCCCTGTCCCATCACCGTGTGGGGGAATCGCAGACACAGACCCCTGTCCCATCACCGTGTGGGGAATCGCAGACACAGACCCCTCTCCCATCACCGTGTGGGGGAATCGCAGACACAGACCCCTGTCCCATCCCCGTGTGGGGAATCGCAGACACAGCCCCCTGTCCCATCACCGTGTGGGGGAATCGCAGACACAGGCCCCTGTCCCATCACCGTGTCGGGGAATCGCAGACACAGGCCCCTGTCCCATCACCGTGTGGGGAATCGCAGACACAGACCCCTGTCCCATCCCCGTGTGGGGAATCGCAGACACAGCCCCCTGTCCCATCACCGTGTGGGGGAATCGCAGACACAGGCCCCTGTCCCATCACCGTGTCGGGGAATCGCAGACACAGCCCCCTGTCCCATCCCTGTGTGGGGGAATCACACAGTCACAGACCCCTGTCCCATCCCGACACAGAAATGGATGTGATGAGTGAAATGTTTGATGCAATATAAGGAATTGTTTTTTGATAATCAGTTTGTGATTCCGTTGCCCTCGGTTTCAATCACATTCCCAGTGTATGTGTGTCTTTTTCTCTCTCTCTCCCTCTCAGGATCCCCGAGGGTCTCGGATGATCCAATGGAATGACCTGAAGCCAGTGTGTTGTGGTGAGTCTCGAGCTTCTCGTCTCTGACATTCCCATAAAATTAAAACCAGTAACAAATTAAAAGCTGGATCATTACCAGCTTTCCCCATCATAATACATCTTGAAAAACTAAACCCCCCCTGATACTGCCTTCGGGCTCCCTCCCCTCGTGAGAGCAGTGAATTTGTCTATGTGACGGATTACACAGACTCTCTGGTATCTAACCAAGTGCCAGGGTGTTCGACCATGGATAGCATCACTATTCTATTCTGCCTAAACCCTCGCCGTCACTGGATAGCCACCAGGCACGGGAATGGCAGCAATGTCACCCTCCCGAACAGGGACACTGGCACCAGGTGCTGGAGGAACGATCTACACTTGACACTTCTTTCTCGATTCGAATCCGATCTTTTGCTTTTAATGCAGTCACAAGATGTGGGCACATCGGCAAAGCCAACATTTCGTGCGTGTGTGTGCGCGCACGTATGGGCACCTGTGGGACAACTGATGGATGCCCAGCTTTGTGACTTACCTGGGACAGGGAGTTGTACAAACAAACCCCCTCACCCCAAAAATAATCCAAAGTCTTTGCTCCATTTCAGGCATTGTAAATATGACTTTCCCCCTATCGGAACAGCCAGTGCTCGGAGAGTGGATAATCTTCGTACAGTTGCAGGGTTACAGCTACAATAAAACCTTTGAAGTTCAGAGATATGGTGAGTGTGTCACACGTTCTGATTCGCTGCTGTCCTTCCCTCCTGCTTATAGTGCTCATTGAACTAACAAAGCAATGATCATAACTTCCCCATGGGCTTTAGAATGTGTCGCCCAATCCCTGGCGCAGACTCTGTGGTGAATGGGACTGTACCCTCTGGGTGGTGACCCTGGGTGTGTTTAATCAGTGTGTGTTGTGTGAGATTCCTATAGGATTGAGTTCTGTGATAAGTTGCTGCGGCTGATGGTTCAGTGAGGAAGTGTTACACGGAGCAGGGAGTTCCTGACTCAGTGGCTGCTGCTAACTGAGGCCAAGAGCTCCAAGATAAACAGAACTTTAACATTTCTCTATCAGCTCCTAGTTATTTTGGCAGCGATATTGCCCAAGAGGCAGAGCCTGTTTTTAATTCATTGAAAGTGGGTTGCCTGGTAACCAAATGCTGTTAGTTCAATGCTGTAAAGCAGGGTGAGATGCGTACTCGCTGATTGGCTGAATTGAGTCTGAGGGGTAGGGGGCGGGTGATGTACTGGAGGGTGGAGTTGACCTGATTCCAATTCCAGCAAAGCCAATGATTGACTCTGCACAACATCTTGTTTCTTTATCTCTGATCAATCTCTTCGGCTCTCCAATTCCTTCCTCTGCTACCTGGTTGACTTTTGGTTTACAATTCAGTCTGAGTTTGTCTCCGTTACAGAGATTGCTGCTTCTCTTGCATGATGCTCGATTTTAAAAATTTTCATCCTTGTTTGCAAGTCCCTCCATGACCTCACCTCATCCCTATTTCTGCAATCTCCTGCAACTCCACAAGCCTCTGAGATCTCAACACATCTAATTCTGGCCCCTTGCTCCCACCGTCTGCAGCTGTGTCTCTCACTGCCTGGACTCTAAGCTCTAGAATTGCCCCTCGAGGTGCAGTTGGTGATAGGGGGAAGGAGTTTTAACCCATTCTCTGGCACCCAGCCAGGAAGTTTGGACTAAACCATAGGCCAGTGCTGCCAGAATCTCTTGCATGTAGGAGTATCCCGGGGGGGCCTGGGGAACGACTTCTTTGCACAAACCCAAACTTTGTCCCGTTTGGCCACTACTTCCTGCAATTTTTCCAATATCATCTGCCTTGAGCTCATCCGAAATTCTTTTGCTTGAATTCTAACTCAAACCAAGCTCTGTTCACCCCTCACCTTCTTTACTCCATAACCCACATCGGCTCTCAGTCCAGAAAAATCTTCATTTAAAAATCCTCATCCTTGTTCTCAAATCCCTCTGTGACCTGGTTCCCTCCACCCCAATATCTTTGTAATCTCCCCCAAATTGACAGCCCTCATGCTGTCCCATGATCCTTCACAGCACTGACACTCCGTTACATAAGGAGATAGTCAGAAGCATTTTCCCCAGGGTGGAAGAGTCAATTACTAAGGGGCATAGGTTTAAGGTGCGAGGGACAAGGTTTAAAGGAGATGTACGTGGCAGTTTTTTTTACACAGAGGGCGGTGGGTGCCTGGAACTCGCTGCCAGGGGAGGTAGTGGAAGCAGATACGATAGTGACTTTTCAGGGACATCTGGACAAAAACATGAATAGGATGGGAATAGAGGGATATGGTCCCCGGAAGGGTAGGGGGTTTTAGTTCAGTCGGGCAGCATGGTCGGTGCAGGCTTGGGAGGGCCGAAGGGCTTGTTCCTGTGCTGTAATTTTCTTTGAGATATTAGGACAGGTGACCAATGGCTTGATCGTAGGCGTGGATATTAAGCAGCATCTTAAAGGAGGAAAGGGAATTGGGGAAATTAGGGGAGGGAATTCCGGAACTTTGGGCCCACGGAACTAAAAGCTCGACTACCGACGGTGGATCAGAGGATGAGCGCAGAGATCGCCGAGGATTGAAGGGATGGAGGAGATTGCAGAGATAGGGGAATTTGGAAATAAGAATCAGTTTTAAACTGGAGAGTGAACGTGTGCCTGAGTGGGACTTGAACAGGATTTGGTGTGAGTTAGGACATGAGCAGGACGATTTTGGATGCCCCGGGGCTTCTCATTGAGCAGCCAGCACTGTGTTGGAATAATCAAGTCTCGATGTAACAAAGGCGTGAATGAGAGTTTCAGCAGCAGATGAGCTGAAATGGGTGGAACTGGGTGATGTGATGGAGATAGAAATAGGTAGGATTTAGTGATGGTGCAACTATGAGCTGGAAGCTGAACTCGGGGTTTACACAGCATCCAGCTTGTAAACTAACTGGTTCAAGCCCAGTTAGTTGGCAGGGAGTGGGAGGGAGTCAGTAGCTGGGGAATGGAGTTTCTGGTGGGCATTGGAGAGGAAGGCTTTGATCTTCCCGATATTTAATGTGGGGAAAGACCTCCTCATCCAATCCTGGATATTGAAGGCGATTGGCAAAAGAATCAAAGGTGACATGAG
This sequence comes from Mustelus asterias, assembly GCF_964213995.1. Lineage (NCBI taxonomy): Eukaryota > Metazoa > Chordata > Chondrichthyes > Carcharhiniformes > Triakidae > Mustelus > Mustelus asterias. The sequence goes on from NC_135826.1 coordinate 39,214,244, forward strand.
GAAACAATATTTTGCACAGCGAGTTGTGATCTGGAAGGCACTGCCCGAAAGCGCGCAGAATCAATAATAACTTCCAAAAAGAGATTGGAGAAATACTTAAAGGGAAGAGTTTGCCGGGCTTTGGAGAAAGCTGGAATGGGGGTGAAGGGCAGTGGGCCTTTCTTCTTTGTGTATGACTGATTTCTGGTGAATTAAAATCTAGTATCAAAGAACAAAAAAACAAAGAAAATTACAGCACAGGGACAGGCCCTTCGGCCCTCCAAGCCTGCGCCGACCATGCTGCCCGACTGAACTAAAACCCCCTACGCTTCCGGGGACCATATCCCTCTATTCCCATCCTATTCATTACTTGTCAAGACGCCCCTTAAAAGTCACTACCGTATCCGCTTCCACTACTTCCCCCGGCAACGAGTTCCAGGCACCCACCACCCTCTGTGTAACAAATCTGTCTCGTACATCTCCTTTAAACCTTGTCCCTTGCACCTTAAACCTGTGCCCCCTAGTGATTGACTCTTCCACCCTGGGAAAAAGCTTCTGACTATCCACTTTGTCCATACCTCTCATAATCTTGTAGACTTCTATCAGGTCTCCCCTCAACCTCAGTTGCTCAGTGAGAACAAACCAAGTTTCTCCAACCTCTCCTCATAGCTAATGCCCTCCATACCAGGCAACACCCTGGTAAATCTTTTCAGTACTCTCTCCAAAGCCTCCACATCCTTCTGGTAGTGTGGCGACCAGAATTGAACACTATATTCCAAGTGCAGCCTAACTAAGGCTCTATAAAGCTGCAACATGACTTGCCAATTTTTAAACTCAATACCCCGGCCGATGAAGGCAAGCATGCCGTATGCCTCCTTGACTATCTTCTCCACCTGCATTGCCACTTTCAGTGACCTGTGTACCTGTACACCCAGATCCCTTTGCCTATCAATACTCTTAAGGGTTCTGCCATTTACTGTATATTTCCTATCTGTATTAGACCTTCCAAAATGCATTACCTCGCATTTGTCCGGATCAAACTCCATCTGCCATCTCTCCGCCCAAGTCTCCAACTGATCTATATCCTGCTGTATCCTCTGATGGTCCTCATCACTATCTGCAAATCCACCAACCTTTGTGTCGTCCGCAAACTTACTAATCAATCCTGTTACATTTTCCTCCAAATCATTTATATATATATTACAAACAGCAAAGGTCCCAGCACTGATCCCTGAGGAACACCACTTGTCACAGCCCTCCATTCAGAAACACATCCTTCCACTGCTACCCTCTGTCTTCTTTGACTGAGCCGGTTTTGTATCCACCTTGCCAGCTCACCTCTGATCCCATGCGACTTCACCTTCTGCACCAGTCTGCCATGAGGGACCTTGTCAAAGGCCTTACTGAAGTCCGTGTAGACCACATCCTACCTACCCTCATCAATCATCTTCGTCACTTCCTCGAAAAACCCGATCAAGTTCGTGAGACACGACCTCCCCTTCACAAAACCATGTTGCCTCTCACTAATACGTCCACTTAGTGCCAAGTGGGAATAAATCCTGTCTCGAAAAATCCTTTCCAATAATTTCCCTATGTCAACTATGGACAAATTCCCTTAGAGTGGGCGGGTGCTATCTGTGGAAACTGAGTATTGACCTGATTGTAACAAACATCTTTATCTCTGACCTAGTTTTACCGAAGTTTGAATTGGTGATTGATCCGCCCAGGTATATCCAGGACCTGAACAAATGTGAGGAAGGAACCGTCCGTGCCAGGTAAGGTCATCAGCTTGAAACATGGGGCTGGACTTTGAGCCCCAAGGCGGGCGGGTGCTAAAGGTGTAAGTTGGAGAGCTGGTTGCCCAGCTCCATCCCACCCCCTTGAGGCAGGGTGGATGGGCAGCAGGGTTACCTGCCAACAAACAGCGGGCAGACAGTTGGCCAATTGTTGGAGGCTGACTGAGATTTTCCAGTCAGCGTACAGGTTCCTTTGGATTGGAGGTGGGGGAGGGGTTGGGGATGGTGGGGGCGGGTTGGGGATGGTGGGGGCGGGTTGGGGATGGGGGGGGCGGGTTGGGGAATGGGGGGGTGCGGGTTGGGGAATGGGGGGGTGCGGGTTGGGGAATGGGGGGGGTGGGTTGGGGATGGGGGAGTTTGGTGATGGGGGGGGGGAATGGGGGGGTTGGGAATAGGGGGGGGTTTGCCAGTTTAGCTGTCTGGAGGCAGCCGCCTGGTGCCATTCCAGGAGGGGTAGCAACGAGCAATCCAGGTGGGTTTAGACACTCTCCAGGCTGCCCGATAGATGCTGGTGATCTTGATGAAGTGTGGCAACCTTCCACCACAACCCAGGGAACTAAGCTTCATATCGCCAGCAGCAACCAGAGATCTCGGCAATTCTCCCTGAGCTGAAGATCTATTGGTGGAAAGCTTGTTTTAAATGTTCTCCTGTGCCTCTTGGGCCTGGTTTGATGGTGGGTATTAGATTGAAGCTTCTAACTTTAATGGAATGTAAATTGGGATTAAAATAATCAATGGGGAACTCCTGTGCCTTGGTGGAGAGGTGAGGGTGGGGTGGGGGGGTGGCAGCAATTATTCTTTTCTTCAACGCCTACCCCCAATTCATGCTCCAGCTGAACGCCAGTTGTTCTCTGGAATCACTTGTGAATATTTCATGACTAATGGCGAGGGAATAAAGTTCAGGTGCAGGAGGAGCTTGTGCAACATAGACCATAGAACATAGACCATAGAACATAGACCATAGAACATAGACCATAGACCATAGAACATAGACCATAGAACATAGACCATAGAACATAGAACATAGACCATAGAACATAGACCATAGAACATAGACCATAGAACATAGACCATAGAACATAGACCATAGAACATAGAACATAGACCATAGAACATAGACCATAGAACATAGACCATAGAACATAGACCATAGAACATAGACCATAGAACATAGACCATAGACCATAGACCATAGACCATAGAACATAGACCATAGAACATAGACCATAGAACATAGACCATAGACTATAGACCATAGAACATAGAACATAGACCATAGAACATAGACCATAGAACATAGACCATAGAACATAGACCATAGACCATAGAACATAGACCATAGAACATAGACCATAGAACATAGACCATAGACCATAGACCATAGAACATAGACCATAGAACATAGACCATAGAACATAGACCATAGAACATAGACCATAGAACATAGACCATAGACCATAGAACATAGACCATAGACCATAGACCATAGAACATAGACCATAGACCATAGAACATAGAACGTAGAACATTACAGCGCAGTACAGGCCCTTCGGCCCTCGATGTTGCGCCGACCTGTGAAACCAATCTAAAGCCCATCTAACCTACACTATTCCAATATCATCCATATGTTTATCCAATGACCATTTAAATGCCCTTAATGTTGGTGAGTCCACTACTGTTGCAGGCAGGTGTTAGATTTGGAGGTAGGTGAACACTTTGGTGATAGTGACCACAATTCGGTTACGTTTACTTTAGCGATGGAAAGGGATAGGTGTATACCGCAGGCCAAGGGTTATAGCTGGGGGATAGGAAATTATGATGCGATTAGGCAAGATTTAGGATGCATAGGATGTGGAAGGAAACTGCAGGGGATGGGCACAATTGAAATGTGGAGCTTGTTCAAGGAACAGCTGCTGCGTGTCCTTGATAAGTATGTACCTGTCAGGCAGGGAGGAAGTGGTCGAGCGATGGAACCGTGGTTTACTAAAGAAGTTGAATCTCTTGTGAAGAGGAAGAAGGAGACTTATGTAAAGATGAGACGTGAAGGCTCAGTTAGGGCACTTGAGAGTTACAAGTTAGCCAGGAAGGACCTAAAGAGAGAGCTAAGAAGAGCCAGGAGGCGACATGAGAAGTCTTTGGCAGGTAGGATCAAGGAAAACCCTAAAGCTTTCTGTAGGTATGTCAGGAATAAAAGAATGACTAGGGTAAGATTAGGGCCAGTCGAGGACAGTAGTGGGAAGTTGTGCGTGGAGTCTGAAGAGATAGGAGAGGCGCTAAATGAATATTTTTTGTCAGTATTCACACCAGGAGTGGTGGCATCAACTAATTCTCTGTCTCTCTCTCTCCATGATCTCTGTCTCTGTCAGGTACATGTTTGGGAAGCCGGTGTTGGGGCGATTGACAGTGAACATGACGGTGAATGGAGTGGGTTACTATCGACATGAGGTGGGACACCCAGTGGTGAAGACCATGGAGGTAAAGAACCCCTGCTTTCCGACTATGACGGGAGTTACTGATAAAATAATGTCACCCAATGAATCACTTTGCATTTCAGCATTTACCCAAGTCCCCCAGAGCAGCAACAACGCATTATTAGACTCAGAATAAACAGCTTTTACATACTGTCCCCATCATAAACTCCCAGGTTAGGGGGTTAGATTTGAATACATCTACCCCCTGGTATCTCTGTTCCTTCGCTCTCTCTCCACATCGTACTGTTTAGTTTATGTTGCTTCTCCTCATTCTTCTTCCGACCAGAATGCCTCACTTTGGAACTCTTGCTTTCTGCAGATTGACGGGTCCGCCTCCTTTCCCATTTGTGCCAAAGCGATGATGCCGGTTGACGTCCCAGATCATTTCCGAGGTTCGGTGAACATCTGGGCCTCAGTGACGAGTGTCGACGGCAGTAAACAGATCACCTTCGACGACTCGACTCCGGTTCACAAGCAGCTCATCGACATCAAGTATTCCAAGGACACTCGCAAGCAGTTCAAACCAGGTCTTCCCTACAAAGCCAAGGTCAGAGGGGACACAGACCCAGTGCACAATTTCCATAGAACACCAACAAAGGACACCCGATGTGGCTGACTTTCTTCTCTTGTCCTTTTCAACCTTTTTGCAGACTTTGACACATTCTTCAAAGCCGCTCCAGGCTCACCCAGCTGGGTTGGATAACCTTTCTCTTGTTCCATTCCTATCCGTCTAATCACAGCAGTCCCTTCTCTTCCTGCTCCCACACTATTACCTCTGGTAACCCCAAGGATCTGTCCATGGACCCGGCCCCATCTGTTTCTCACCTACATCCTGCCCTTCAACAGCATTGTTACGTTTCACATATCCACTGACAGTGTCCAGCTCTACCTCATCACCGCCTCTCTCAACAACTCCGAACTCCCAGTTATCGCACAGCTTGTCTGACATTCAGCACTGGGGGAGCAGAAATTTCTTCCAATTATTTAGGGGAAGACTGAAACCATTGGGTGGAATCTTGTTGAGGTCCCGCCTTCTTTATTCTTTCATGAACTGCGTGTCTCTCTCAACTATTTCAGAGGGCAGTTGAGAGTCAACCACATTGCTGTGGCTCTGGAGTCACATGTGGGCCAAACCAGGTCAGGACGGCAGATTTCCTTCCCTAAAGGACATTAGTGAACCAGATGGGGTTTTACAACATTCAACATTGGTTTCGTGGTTATCATTAGAATTTTAATTTGGGATTTTTCTATGCCATGGTGGGATTTGAACCCGGGTCTCTAGGTTCCCTGGATTCTTAGTCAGGTGACAATCCCACTACGGCACACCTACTCCCAACCCACGCGAGTCCCTCCTTTTGGGAATCCTGGGCACGGGAGAGGCCAGTGCCGGGCATTCTCCGGGATGGAGGTTCCCAAGGGTGGAACTCCCGCCTGTTGAGAGTTTCTGGCTGTTAGAGACTGGTAGAACTCCACTGATTGGCAGCCCCACTGATAATGCAGCTACCCAGAGCCCAAGGTCCCCGTAAGAGCCAGGCAGCAGCTATGTGATGGTGGGGGAAGGGGGAAGACTGTATGGGTGATTGAGCACTGGAGATAGGGAGCTGGCTTCCCCCCGGCTAGATTGAGGGACCCCTCCCATTGGGGCCCACAGGCAGCCTGGCTTGTGATCGATCAGCTGCTGGGTGAAATACCAGTGGTGATGGAATGAGGCTCTGAGTTGGGCATTATTTTCTCACTCGTGGCCTCAGTCAGTGATGGGATGGGGAAACCATCTGTGGCCCTTTCACCACGGACAATGCCCGCACCATCCTGACACCCTCCCACCTGATGAAGTGCCCCCACCCCACCCTGTGCTTCCAGAGAGGACATTTAGATCCCATCCCTTTGTTTTCTCAAACCGTCACAAATTCTGCTCCCAGCCACTAACTTTGCCCCTCTCCCCGGCATCTGACTGAGACTGAACCAGCCTTAGCGACATGGTGTATCCGAGATGAGCTTCTGGTGAAGTCCACCTATCTCCACCTCTGTAACGTCGCCAGAATCCATCCACCCTGTTGGAAATCTTGCCCATGACTCTCGCATCTAAACTTCACTATTCAATGCAAACTGGCCTCCCACATTCTCCCCTCTTGTCAAATATTTCAAAACTCTGTTGCCTGCATCGAGTTCTGTTCGGTCATCTCCCCAGTGCTTGCTGGATCCGCATTGACTTTCCAGCCCAGAATATTACAAATAATCCCCCGCATGCCCCCCTACCTCTGTCCCTGCTACAACACGGGGTTCTGTTCATTGATGGGATGTTGGAGCCTGAAGTCTGGATAAACTGAGCAGCAGTTTTTGGCTCACAAGGAGGCTCTCCCAATGCCAGGACACTGATTACACCAGAAGCCTTGCAGGATGCCAGATCCTGACTGAATGTAATGCCACTGACAGCTGCTTATTACTGGCACATGTAATGATTCTGTGTTCAGCACAGAGGCAGAGTTAGGATCCTGGAGTCGTTGCTCATTATTGTACACACGACTCGTCTGAGTTGTTTCATTCAGAATGAAGTAAAATTGGGAACAAAGCTCCGGAGTTAAAATGAAAAGATTTAACCCATTAACCAACTCTGTGTAAAAATGATGTTGATTGGTCACAGATTTCAGGCTGCCTCTTAACCCCGGAGTCACAAGTAAATCTAACCAGAGTCCAAAGATGTGCGGGTTAGGTTGATTGGCCAGGTTAAAAAAAAATTGCCCCTTAGAGTCCTGAGATGCGTAGGTTAGAGGGATTTGCTGGTAACTATGCAGGGGTAGGGCCTGGGTGGGATTGTGGTCGGTGCAGGCTCGATGGGGAGAGAGTGGGGCAGTGGGATTAGTTTGGGGATTGATACAGGGCTATAGGGAGAGAGTGGGGCAGTGGGATTAGTTTGGGGATTGATACAGGGCTATAGGGAGAGAGCGGGGCAGTGGGATTAGTTTGGGGATTGATACAGGGCTATGGGGAGAGCGCGGAGCAGTGGGATTAGTTTGGAATTGGTATAGCAAAGAGTTCCATAGCCATGAATGAAAACAGAATAAGTTTTCTTAAGTTTATTTATCGGTGTCATAAGTAAGCTTACATTAACACTGCAATGAAGCTAGTGTGAAAATCCCCTAGTCACCACAATCTGGCATCTGTTTGGGAGAATTTAGCATGGCCAATGCGCCCTAACCAGCATGTCTTTCGGACTGTGGGAGAAAACCGTAACACCCGGAGGAAACCCACGCAGACCCAGGGAGAACGTGCAGACTCCGCACAGACAGTGACCCAAGCCTGGAATCGGACCCAGGTTCTTGGGGCTGTGAGGCAGCAGTGCTAATCACTGCGCCACCGTGGCCTCCTTCTGCACTGTAGGATTCTATGATTTCTATGATTTCAGAGGTTCAGTGACATCATCAGCTTTAACCCCTTGTTTCCTGGTCACCTTCTGGGGTACAAATTCACCCAAATAGCCTTCCTTTGTTCCTCCCCCAGCCAACTATTGGACTGACTGGGGCATGACAGCTACATCCACTGCTTTCTTTCACTGACACCCCCACATGAGGAGGACGATAGTGAGTAGGAACGAAGCGGAATTCCCTCCCTCCTACTCTTCGATAATATTGTTGGAATCAATCAGTGATGATGAAAATCCATCGACGTTTATGCCACGGTGGCGCAGTGATTAGCACTGCTGCCTCACAGCCCCAAGAACCTGGGTCCGATTCCAGGCTTGGGTCACTGTCTGTGCGGAGTCTGCACGTTCTCCCCGGGTCTGCGTGGGTTTCCTCCGGGTGTTACGGTTTTCTCCCACAGTCCGAAAGACATGCTGGTTAGGCACATTGGCCGTGCTAAATCCTCCCGAACAGATAGAACCATAGAAAATTACAGCTCAGAAACAGGCCTTTTGGCCCTTCTTGTCTGTGCCGAACCATTTTTCTGCCTAGTCCCACTGACCTGCACTTGGACCATATCCCTCCACACCCCTCTCATCCATGAACCCGTCCAAGTTTTTCTTAAATGTTAAAAGTAACCCCGCATTTACCACTTTATCCGGCAGCTCATTCCACACTCCCATCACTCTCTGCGTGAAGAAGCCCCCCTAATATTCCCTTCAAACTTTTCTCCTTTCACCCTTAACCCATGCCCTCTGGTCTTTTTCTCCCCTAGCCTCAGTGGAAAAAGCCTGCTTGCATTCACTCTATCTATACCCATCAAAATCTTATACACCTCTATCAAATCTCCCCTCAATCTTCTACGCTCCAGGGAATAAAGTCCCAACCTATTCAATCTCTCTCTGTAACTCAGCTTCTCAAGTCCCAGCAACATCCTTGTGAACCTTCTCTGCACTCTTTCAACCTTATTTACATCCTTCCTGTAACTAGGTGACCAAAACTGTACACAATACTCCAAATTTGGTCTCACCAATGCCTTCTATAACCTTACCATAACACTCCAACTTTTATACTCGATACTCCGACTTATAAAGGCCAATGTACCAAAGGCACTCTTTACGACCCTATCCACCTGTGACGTCACTTTTAGGGAATTCTGTACCTGTATTCCCAGATCCCTCTGTTCAACTGCACTCTTCAGAGTCCTACCATTTACCCTGTACGTTCTACTTTGGTTTGTCCTTCCAAAGTGCAATATCTCACACTTGTCTGCGTTAAATTCCATTTGCCATTTTTCAGCCCATTTTTCTAGTTGGTCCAAGTCCTTCTGCAAGCTTTGAAAACCTTCCTCACTGTCCACTACACCTCCAATCTTTGTATCATCCCCAAACTTGCTGATCCAATTTACCACATTATCATCCAGATCATTGATATAGATGACAAACAACAATGGACCCAACACCGATCCCTGCGGCACACCACTAGTCACAGGCCTCCACTCAGAGAAGCAATCCTCCACAACCACTCTCTGGCTTCTTCCATTGAGCCAGTGTCTAATCCAATTTACTACCTCCCATGTATACCTAGCGACTGAACCTTCCTAACTAACCTCCCATGATGCCAGATGCCAGATTGTGGTGACTAGGGGATTTTCACACTAACTTTATTGCAGTGTTAATGTAAGCTTACTTATGACACCGATAAATAAACTTAAGAAAACTTATTCTGTTTTCATTCATGGCTATGGAACTCTTTGCTATACCAATTCCAAACTAATCCCACTGCTCCGCTCTCTCCCCATAGCCCTGTATCAACCCCCAAACGAATCCAACTGCCCCGCTCACTCCCATAGCCCTGTATCAACCCCAAACTAATCACACTGCCTTGCTCTCTCCCCATAGCCCTGCATCAATCCCCAAATTAATCCCTCTGCCCCGCTCTCTCCCCATAGCCCTTATCAATCCAAATCTAATCCCTCTGCCCCACTCTCTCCCCATAGCCCTGTATCAATCCCCAAACTAATCCCACTGCCCCGCTCTCTCCCCATAGCCCTGTATCAATCCCAAACTAATCCCACTGCCCCGCTCTCTCCCCATAGCCCTGTATCAATCCCAAACTAATCCCACTGCCCCGCTCTCTCCCCATAGCCCTGTATCAATCCCAAACTAAGCCCACTGTCCCGCTCTCTGCCCATAGCCCTGTATCAATCCCAAACTAATCCCACTGCCCCGCTCTCTCCCCATAGCCCTGTATCAATCCCAAACTAATCCCACTGTCCCGCTCTCTCCCCATAGCCCTGTATCAATCCCAAACTAATCCCACTGCCCCGCTCTCTCCCCATAGCCCTGTATCAATCCCAAACTAATCCCACTGCCCGCTCTTTACCCATAGCCCTGTATCAATCCCAAACTAATCCTACTGCCCCGCTCTCTCCCCATAGCCCTGTATCAATCCCAAACTAATCCCACTGCCCCGCTCTCTCCCCATAGCCCTGTATCAATCCGCAAACTAATCCCACTGTCCCACTCTCTCCCCATAGCCCTGTATCAATCCCAAACTAATCCTACTGCCCCGCTCTCTCCCCATAGCCCTGTATCAATCCCAAACTAATCCCACTGCCCCGCTCTCTCCCCATAGCCCTGTATCAATCCCAAACTAATCCCACTGCCCCGTTCTTTACCCATAGCCCTGTATCAATCCCAAACTAATCCCACTGCCCCGCTCTCTCCCCATAGCCCTGTATCAATCCCCAAACTAATCCCACTGCCCCGCTCTCTCCCCATAGCCCTGTATCAATCCCAAACTAATCCCACTGCCCTACTCTCTCCCCATAGCCCTGTATCAATCCCAAACTAATCCCTCTGCCCCACTCTTTACCCATTAACCCTGTAACCCATTTTGTTTCACATCTCTGCAATAATTTCTTAAGACTCCCATTCTCTGACAACTGTTGGTGGGACAGAGAGGAGTTAAAATCATTGACAAAAGTTGCATCTTTAGTTTACTTTATGGTTGTTTTGAAGGAGCAATTAGTTGTATTTTTATTCAAATGCAATCTGCTGAATTCAGATTCACATTTGGTCCCCTGTCCCAATGTCTCCTTTTTAGCTTCAATGTCACTTTCAGTTTGACAACTCGGGTGAAATTCCTCAGAATGTTTCACTCCATTGAAGATATGGTAGACCTGAGGGTTATCGAGAGTGGGAATCTCTCTGGTGACTGCAGCGCTCCTTGACTAACAGGTTATTTTGCTGTGCTGTTTGTGCTGTTTCCCCAGGTGGAGGTGATGTATCCGGACGGAAGTCCTGCGAATGGTATCACTGTGCGGATCAAAGCTGAGCTCACTCCGAAGGATAACGTGTACACGAGTGAGCTGGTGTCCGAGGACAGCAGGGTGGAGTTTGAGATCCCGTCCATTCCGACTGCTGCTCAGTATGTCTGGCTGGAGGTGAGGGGAGCGGCTGCGTGTGTCCGAGAGGCTGCACGAGGCCAAAGAGAGTGAGGCCGCATGCAAATTGTGCAACTCACACCAAACATGCAGTAACTCAACCGTGTATACACTCCCCTCACTCCCCTCACTCCCCTCACTCCCCTCACTCCCCTCACTCCCCTCACTCACCTCACTCACCTCACTCACTCACCTCACTCACCTCACTCACCTCCCTCACTCACCTCCCTCACTCACCTCCCTCACTCACCTCCCTCACTCACCTCCCTCACTCACCTCCCTCACTCACCTCCCTCACTCACCTCCCTCACTCACCTCCCTCACTCACCTCCCTCACTCACCTCCCTCACTCACCTCCCTCACTCACCTCACTCACCTCACTCACCTCACTCACCTCACTCACTCACCTCACTCACCTCACTCACCTCACTCACTCACCTCATTCACCTCCCTCACTCACCTCCCTCACTCACCTCCCTCACTCACCTCACTCACCTCACCTCACTCACCTCATTCACCTCCCTCACTCACCTCCCTCACTCACCTCCCTCACTCACCTCCCTCACTCACCTCCCTCACTCACCTCCCTCACTCACCTCCCTCACTCACCTCCCTCACTCACCTCCCTCACTCACCTCACTCACTCACCTCACTCACTCACCTCACTCACTCACCTCACTCACTCACCTCACTCACTCACCTCACTCACTCACCTCACTCACCTCACTCACTCACCTCACTCACCTCACTCCCCTCACTCCCCTCACTCCCCTCACTCACCTCACTCACCTCACTCACCTCACTCACTCACTCACTCTATCTCTCTCTCTCACTCACTCACTCACTCACTCACTCACTCACTCACTCACACATTTGCACATGCGCACACATAAACATATATTTGCACATGCACACATACACACACGTTTGCACACGCACAAATACACACAGACACTTGTTTGCACACGCACACATAACACAGACATGTTTGCACACAGACACGTGTTTGCACATGCACACTCGCACACATACCCGTGCACACTGAAGCATAAAGGGGACCAGTGAGACGTGTACTTGCAGACAGCGATGAATCTCCAAGGGGCTGACTGTATGACCTGATTTCGGGCTGTCACCAAGGAATGGGCTCATTTGTCCCTCCCTGCCTGCTTTGGGACTGGCGATTGTGAATAAAGTGGACACGAGTAATTCCAAGGGACGTGAGGGTGGGGGGTTTGGCGGGTGGGGTGGGTGAGGGTTGGGGGGGGCGGTGGTGTTGGAGGGAGGTGGGTGAGGGGGTGGGGGGGGGTGGGGGGTGGGGAGGTGGTGGAGGCAGACAGGAAAGTGGAGCTGAAACCACAATTAGATCAACCATGATCTCATTGAATAGTGGAGCAGGCTGGACAGGCCAGGCGGTTGATTGCTGCTCCTTGTGTTCCCAGCAGACCCTGGGAACACCACCACCTTCTCAAGGGCGACTTGGGCAATAAATGCTGGCCTAGCCAGCGACGATCCGATCCCTAGAACAAATATTAAAAGTGATGATGGGAGTGTGGTGAGTCGAAACTTTTACCTCCTGGCCAATGTCACCCCCCATTCCACCAATCCTGGTGTCAGAGAGGGTGGGCGTGTGTGTGGGCAATGTTTAAATGGCAATGTTTCACTGTGCTTATTCAAACTGCTTCCTGGTCTCCCTGTTCCTCAGACTAAGGTGACAGCTATCAATGGGACCCCAGCTGGTGACCAGTATCTCCCCAGTTACCTCTCCATCAGCAGCTGGTATTCACCAAGCAAATGCCATATTCAGCTTCAGGGGCCGGATAGAGCCTTCAAGGTGAGGAGTTATTCTGGGAAATTGGGCGATTCTATTCTCAATAACTGGAATCTGAGCAGAGCACAGAGTATCTGAACATATCGAATAGTCACTGCAGCTAATCAGCAACAGGCACTGAAAACCGCAGGTTAAAACCTGCAGAATACCGGCTTAATTCTAATACTAGAATTCTGCATCACAGAAAGAGACCATTCAGCCTTTCAGCCTGTGCTAGCACTTTGAAAGATCAATTCATCCCCCACCTCCCTGTTCTTTCCATAAGACCGTAAGACATGGGAGCAGAATTAGGCCACTCGGCCCATCGAATCTGCTCCGCCATTCAATCAAGGCTGATATTTTTCTCATCTCCATTCTCCTGCCTTTTCCCCATAACCCCTGATCCCCTTATTAATCAAGAACCTCTCTATCTCTATCTTAAAGACACTCAATGACCTGGCCTCCACAGCCTTCTGCGGCAAAGAGTTCCACAGATTCACCACCCTCTGGCTGAAGAAATTCCTTTCCCCAAACTCCTGAAAGTTTCTCCATTTCCGGTATTTATCCAGTTCCCTTTGAATGTTCTTATTGAAGCAGCTTCAACTGTCCTCCCAGTTCACAACATCTCACTGTGTTTAAAAAAAATAATAACTCCCGTTCTTTTCCCAGTCGCATTAAATGTGTGTCCCTCTGGTGACCAACTTCCGACCACTTGAAATAGTTCCTCCTTATTTACTCAATCAAAACTTAACATGACTTTCAACCTCTCTATTAAATCTTCCCTTAACCGTCCCTGCTCCAAGGAGAACATAGAACATTACAGCGCAGTACAGGCCCTTCGGCCCTCGATGTTGCGCCGACCAGTGGAACCAATCTAAAGCCCCTCTAATCTACACTATTCCAATATCATCCATATGTTTATCCAATAACCATTTGAATGCTCTTAATGTTGACGAGTCCACTACCGCTGCAGGCAGGGCATTCCACCCCCTTACTACTCTCTGAGTAAAGAACCTACCTCTAACATCTGTCCTATATCTCTCACCCCTCAATTTAAAGCTATGTCCCCTCGTGCTAGCCATCACCATCCGAGGAAAAAGGCTCTCACTATCCACCCTATCTAATCCTCTGATCATCTTGTATGCCTCTATTAAGTCACCTCTTAACCTTCTTCTCTCTAACGAAAACAACCTCAAGTCCCTCAGCCTTTCCTCATACGATTTTCCCACCATACCAGGCAACATCCTGGTAAATCTCCTCTGCACCCGTTCCAACACTTCCACATCTTTCCTATAATACGGCGACCAGAACTGTATGCAATACTCCAAATGCGGCCGCACCAGAGTTTTGTACAGTTGCAACATGACCTCCTGGCTCCGAAACTCAATCCCTCTACCAATAAAAGCTAGCACACCGCACGCCTTCTTAACAACCCTATCAACCTGGGTGCCAACTTTCAGGGATCTATGCACATGGACACCCAGATCCCTCTGTTCATCCACACTACCAAGTATCTTACCATTAGCCCAGTACTCTGTATTCCTGTTACTCCTTCCAAAGTGAATCACCTCACATTTTTCCACATTAAGCTCCATTTGCCACCTCTCAGCCCAGCTTTGCAGCTTATCTATGTCCCTCTGTAACCTGCCACTTCCCTCCGCACTGTCCACCGACTTTAGTGTCATCCGCAAATTTACTAATCCATCCTTCCATGTCCTCATCCAGGTCATTAATAAAAATGACAAACAGCAGTGGCCCCAAAACAGATCCTTGCAGTACACGACTAGTAACTGAACTCCAGGATGAATATTTCCCATCAACCACCACCCTCTGTTTTCTTACAGCTAGCCAATTCCTGATCCAAACCACTAAATCACCCTCAATCCCATGTGTCTGTATTTTCTGCAAAAGCGTACCATGGGGAACCTTATCAAACGCTTTGCTGAAATCCATATGCACCACATCAACCACTTTACCCTCATCCACCTCTTTGGTCACCTTCTCAAAGAACTCAATAAGGTTTGTGAGGCACGACGTACCCTTCACAAAACCGTGCTGACTATCCCTAATCAAATTATCCCTTTCTAGGTGATCCCAGCTTCTCCTGTCTCTCCACGTTAACTGAAGTCCCTCATCCTTGGGAACATTCTAGTAAATCTCCTCCGCACCGACTCCACGTCCATCCTGCTCTGCCATGCCCAGAATTGAACACAATGCTTCAGCTGAGACCGAACCAATGATCTGTAAAGATTGAGCATAACATCCTTGCTTTTGTAATCTTTTACTCTCTTAATAAAGCCAAGGATCCAATATTCCGATTCAAAAGCCTTGTCACCTTGTCCAGCCAGAACTGTAAACTTTCATCTGTCATAAGTCTGCCCATTTCAACAATCCAATGTCTTATCGCTTACGATGTTTGAGTTTTGTATCATTTACAAACTTTGAAATTATACCAAGGGGCGGCACGGTGGCACAGTGCGTTAGCACTGCTGCCTCACAGCGCCAGGGACCCGGATTCAATTCCGGCCTCGGGCCACTGCCTGTCTGTGTGGAGTTTGCACATTCCCCCCATGTCTGCGTGAGTTTCCTCCGGGTGCTCCGGTTTCCTCCCACAGTCTGAAAGACGTGCTGGTTAGGTGCTTTGGCCATGCTAAATTCTCCCTCAGTGTACCCAAACAGGCGCCGGAGTGTGGCGACTAGGGGATTTTCACAGTAACTTCATTGCAGTGTTAATGTAAGCCTACCTGTGACTAATAAATAAACTTAAATTAGTTTGTAAATGTTTGTCAGTTTCTCAATCCAATCGTTCTGATCCTAATTCACCTGAAGGTCATAAACTTGCTTCTAACCAGACTGTAACCTGGAGTGGGATCTCTGGTTCAACTGAGTAGTGAGCTCAGTATGGTGAGGCTGTTGGTGACCCTTATTGCTGGGCAACTGACCAACCAGCCCAGGCCAGACTGGGGCTAGAGGCTCTTTCTGCCCCTTGTGACAATGCCACCCTGGGTGGGATCCTGGCAATGACCAACTCAGTAGCCTAGGCCTCCTCATCTTAAAATCAAACTCATGCCATGCTTTGATGGTTCCAGGTTGGGGAGGAAGCTCAGATTCCCCTGAAATCCACCTGCACCTGTGACTTCACATTGCACTATGAGCTCGCTTCGCGGGGAAACATTGTGAAATCAGGGAGGCAGCCAGCGAGTGTCACTCAGCAGCGGAGCAAGAGAGCCACAGTCACCTTCGACAAGGAGAAACAAACTTCACAGAACCGTGAGTGAAATGGAGAAGGACTGGGGGAGGGGGGGAAACTGATGGAAAGCTGCCAGAGAACAGTGTGACAATGATAGGGGGGGAGGGGGGGGGGGGGGGGGGCGGTAGAGATCTGAATGGCTTGTGCCTGTCTGGGTTTATTGAACTCTGGGTGAGGGCACTCCTCTGTTGGAGGGTGCGTCCTGTGGAATGTAGCCTCGTGTTACCAATCTGATTAAAAACAAATGGCCTCCACGGGCAGCCTGGTGAGCTTAATCTGCCTTTAGCTTCCTTGGCAAAGGAGGTTCATTCTTATTGATACAGCTCAGAAAGATAGTGATGTAGGACAATGACCATAACCACTTCCCAATGTGTGGAGATGCCGGCATTGGACTGGGGTGGGCACAATAAGAATTCTCACAACACCAGGTTAAACTCCAACAGGCACTCACCTGAGGAAGGAGTGAGACTCCGAAAGCTCGTGATTCCAAATAAACCTGTTGGACTTTAACCCAGTGTTGTGAGATTTCTTGCTGTCACCTCCTAATATGATGTGGAGATGCCGGCGTTGGACTGGGGTAAACACAGTAAGAAGTTTAACAACACCAGGTTAAAGTCCAACAGGTTTATTTGGTAGCAAAAGCCACAAGCTTTCGGAGCCTTAAGCCCCTTCTTCAGGTGAGTGGCCACTC
Source organism: Mustelus asterias (assembly GCF_964213995.1). Taxonomy (NCBI): domain Eukaryota; kingdom Metazoa; phylum Chordata; class Chondrichthyes; order Carcharhiniformes; family Triakidae; genus Mustelus; species Mustelus asterias. Next base: position 39,231,084 of record NC_135826.1, read on the forward strand.
ACCTGAAGAAGGGGCTTAAGGCTCCGAAAGCTTGTGTGGCTTTTGCTACCAAATAAACCTGTTGGACTTTAACCTGGTGTTGTTAAACTTCTTACTGTGTTTACCTCCTAATATAGCAGAGGGTCATGTGGACAAAGAAGTTTGAGAGGTTTGTAGCAGTTTTCAAAATAGTGAAGAAACTATGACCAGAGGGACACAGATTTATGGTAATCGGTAAAAGAACCAAAGGGGGAATTGAGGCAATTTTTTTTTTCTTGCAATGAATTGTGATTTGGAAGGTGGAGATTCAATTGGGTAAGTGCTGGAAGAATGTAGGACTGTGGGGGAAGAACCGGGGGTGGGACTAATCGAATAGCTCTTTCAAAGAGCCAGCACAGATGCAATGGGCTGAATGGCCTCATCCTGCACTGTATAACTCTGTGCGATTTTTGTGGAGCATTAGGAAAGCTGGGAGTTGAGTGAAATTGCTGCTTTCTCCTCAGATCAGTCCAAGTCTTCAACCAGTGAGGTGGATGTTTGCAGTACCTCCTTACATTTCACAGTCACATACAACATGATTCCCCTCGCCCGGCTGCTTGTCTACTACGTCCGGGAGAACGGCGAGGGAATCACCGACAGTATCCAAATCCCAGTCCAGCCGTCCTACGAGAATAAGGTGAGTGCCCAACAACTTGTACTTATTAAGCACCTTTATTAGTAAAATGGCCCGAGGTGCTTCACCAGAGTGATTGCCAAACACGTAAAGAGATATGAGGATAAGTGGCCAAAGCTTGATCGAAGAGGCCAGTTTTAAGCAGCTTCTTGGAAGAGCAGAGAGAGGGGAAGAGGTTTTGGGGGGCGGGGGGGGGGGGCGGTGCGGGGGGGGGGGGGGGGGGGGGGGGGGGCGGTGCGGTGGTTGGGGGGAAATTCCAGAACTTTAGGGCCCAGGCAGCTGAAGGCACTTCCACCAATTTTTAAAGTTTTAAGTTTATATTTCTTAATTAGTGTCACAAATAGGCTTACATTAACACTGCAATGAACTTACTGTGAAAATCCCCTATGCTTAAAGTGATTAAAACCTGGGATACTCGAGGCCAAAGTGAGAGGAGAGCTGAGATCACTTGTGGGGCTGGAGGAGAGTTCCGAGATGGCGAGGGAGTGAGACCATGAAGACAGTCAGAAACGAGGATGAGAATTTTAAATTGGCTAGCACCAGCCTCACAGCGCCATGGACCCGGGTTCGATTCCGCCCTTGGGTCACTGTCTGTGTGGAGTTTGCACGCTCTCCCTGTCTCTGCGTGGGTTTCCTCCGGGTGCTCCGGTTTCCTCCCACAGTCCAAAGATGTGCAGTTTAGGTTGATTGGCCATGCTAAATTGCCCTCGTGTCAGGCGGGTTAGCAGGGTAAATATGAAGGGTTGCGGGAATAGGGCCTGGGTGGGATTGTGGTCGGTGCAGACTCGATGGGCCGAATGGCCTCATTCTGCAGTGCAGGGATTCTTTGATCAAGACATTGCCGCAGTGGGAGCCAGGGAGGGGCAGCGAACAGCCAGTGATGAGTGAACAGGACTTGGTGCGAGTTTAGATATGAACAATTAAACTGGGAAAGAAAGAAAACCAGTTGGTGCAGGGGGAGTACAGCAGTGAGAAGATTCACAATCTGCTTTCTTTGTCCGAATGTTCAGGTATCGATTTCACTTTCTGCCAACAAGACCATGCCTGGCGAGCTGATCAGTGTTGTGGTGAAGGGAGAGGTCAGGTCCTGTGTCTGTGTGGCGACTGTGGATAAGAGTGTGTACCTGTTGAAACCGGGCTTCCAGCTCACCACCGAGAAGGTAATCAAACTCCGCACCAATTTTACCAACGTGTAGAAACCGCACTTTCTGGAATATAGAAACAGGAGGAGGCCATTCAGCCCCTCCATCCTGTTATAGAGTCATAGAGATTTACAACATGGCAACAGCCCTTCGGCCCAACTTGTCCATACCGCCCTATTTTTAACCACTCAGTATTCCCAATTGCTCGCATTTGGCCCATATCCCTCTAAACCCATCTTACCCATGTAACTGTCTAAATGCTTTTTAAAAGACAAAATTGTACCCCCTCTACTACTACCTCTGGCAGCTTGTTCCAGGCACTCACCACCCTCTGTGTGAAAAAATTGCCCCCCTCGACCCTTTTGTATCTCTGTCCCCGCTCACCTTAAACCTATGCTCTCTAGTTTTAGACTCCCCCACCTTTGGGAAAAGATATTGACTTTCTAGCTGATCTGTGCCCCTCATTATTTTATAGACCTCTATAAGATCACCCCTCAGCCTCCTACGTTCCAGGGAAAAAAAGTCCCAGTCTATCCAACCTCTCCTTATAACTCAAACCATCAAGTCCCGGTAGCATCCTAATAAATCTTTACTGCACCGTTCCACCATTCCATTAGATCATAGTAAACTAATTCTGAGCTCCATCTATCCAGCTTGGTTCCATAACGTTTACTGTCCTGACCCATCCCAAATCTATCAATCTCAGTTTCCACATTTTCAGTTGCCCTCCAGCCTCAGCTGCAAGCAGAGAGAGCCAGATTCCACTTTGAGAGGAAATGCTTCTCCCATGAGGGGAAATCGAATCTTCACTTCAAACCCCCTCAATCACATTGTTCCTTAATCTTCCAAACTCAAGGTATTATGAGCCTATTCTATGTAACTGTTCCTCATGATCTTAACCCTTTCAGCCCTGGTATCATTCTGGTAAATTCTGTGCTGTAGTTATTTCAAGGCCAGTCGCTTCTTCCTAAGATACAGAGCCAGAACTGAACTCACCGACTCCAGACAGGCTCTGACTGGAGCTTTATGTTTGCCACATGTGACCCCTCAGCTGCCCAGACCATCTGGAAAATCTCCAGTGGTGGGGAAAGGATGACAACAGGATTAATGATGCTTTTCCCCTGTCTCAGGGTGCAGACCCTCGCTGAAATGAAGAACCCATTCATCACAATCACCCCATCAATACTCCTTGTATGCAACAGTGACACCATATTTGACCATGGGGGGCATCACAGTAGTTCCAGTGCTGTCCTGATCTGCATTTTCCAGGTGGACCCATTGATTAGTGTTTGGGAGCAGGAATGCTGACTGATTTTAATCCCCTTGTTCAAATATGGACACTAGCTTAGACCAGCAGACTCGGGACTTCCTGAGTCAGGCGAGGGTGGTGACGGTTTGGAATGCGCTGCCTGGGAGGGTGGTGGAGGCGGGATACCTCACATCCTTTTAAAAAGTATCTGGATGAGCACTTGGCACATCATAACATTCAGGGCTATGGGCCAAGTGCTGGCAGATGGGATTAGGTGGGAGGTCAGGTGATTCTAATGTGTCGGTGTGGATTCGATGAGCCAATGGGCTTCTTCTTTGCTGTATGATTCTACGAACTGTCTGTGTGTGCGTACGTACATATGAGTGTCTTTTCTCAACTGCAACAGTATAACTCCTTGTGAGCCTTGGTCACAGGAAAACCGAGAGATACAAGTATCAACAAGGAGCTTGAGTGACTCCCAGGCGAGGAGACACTGCGAATGCCTAGGGGTAGAGATGCCTGGATCTGTACAGTGCAAAGAGTGTTACCCCTTCCCTAGTCTCCCCTGTCTGGCAATGCCCACTGTTTATGTAACAGGGCATCTGACGGCTCACCACCTTTGACATTATCTGATCATCTCCAGGTGTTCCAGGAGTTGGCCAATTACGATGTTTCAGATGCTTTTGGAATTCCGAAAGATGACGGTCACTTCTGGTGGCCAGGGTTATCATCACGGCGGAAAAGAAGATCATCCGTGTTCCCCTGGCACTGGGACATCACCAAGGACGCTCACTTCGCCTTCAGTGTAAGCACCTCCTCCATCAAACACATTTCCACACTCCACACACACTGACTCTCACTGGGGTACGGGTTCCACACACACTGACTCTCACTGGGGTACGGGTTCCACACACACTGACTCTCACTGGGGTACGGGTTCCACACACACTGACTCTCACTGGGGTACGGGTTCCACACACTGACTCTTACTGGGGTATGGGTTCCACACACACTGACTCTCACTGGGGTACAGGTTCCACACACACTGACTCTCACTGGGGTACGGGTTCCACACACACTGACTCTCACTGGGGTACGGGTTCCACACACACTGACTCTCACTGGGGTACGGGTCCCACACACACTGACTCTCACTGGGGTATGGGTTCCACACACACTGACTCTCACTGGGTACGGGTCCCACACACACTGACTCTCACTGGGGTATGGGTCCTACACACACTGACTCTCACTGGGGTACAGTTTCCACACACATTGACTCTCACTGGGGTAGGGGTTCCACACACTGACTCTCACTGGGGTACGGGCCCACACACACTGACTCTCACTGGGGTACGGGTCCCACACACACTGACTCTCACTGGGGTACGGGTTCCACATACACTGACTCTGGGATACACATTGATTCTTCTTGTGTGGAACAAGATAGCAAATCAGTGAAGGGAGTACCAAATCTTTTGAAGTTGCCCTTAACTCAAACATGCACTTTTTCCAGCACTAAATACATTGAGAATGATCTGAGGTCCCACACAGCCCAGGTCATTTTACCCCAAAGCTCTAGATGTGTTGAGTGAGTTCTGTTGGATGGTCAGGTGAATCCTTGCTTGTGCTCTGACCCCCCACCCCACCTCGTGTTCCCTGGCACACCCGGTGCTGATTCAGAGCTGTTCTGGGTGATGGAGGTCTTTCACCCCAAGTCTGGTTCTCTGATCTGCCTGTGCTTTCTCGGTTACCTAGGAAACGGGCCTAGTGGTCATGACGGACATTGTGAGCCTGAATCACAGGCAGAATGGGGGGATGTACACAGACGAGGCAGTGCCTGCTTTCCAGCCCCACACTGGGACTCTTGTGGCAGCCTTGCACCCGAGGACTGTGCCCAGGTAAGAGAAACACTTTGTGCTTTGCCATAAGTCTTAATTTGAATGGACACTGATGTGTTTCACTGACATAACACTCTGTTATAAAGCTGCGAGGACTCTGTTACAGGTCAGGAAGGCGGTGGGCAGATGCTGCTCAAACTGACACCTTGCAAGGTCACCATCCAGACAACGTGCCTAATGAACGGAGTTGGGGATGTGGGAAGGTGTGTCATTGAAAGGGAAAAGTTGCAGGCCTTGGAAAATGGAGCGAATTGAATAGCTCTAAGAAGAGGCAGCGCGGACACCATGGAACGAGTCTGATTCTCAGTGTCCTCAGCTCTTCAGTCATATGATAAACACAGTATTTTCCTCCTCGTTTTAACATCTCATTGAAGCACAGCCATTCCGACAGTGTGGCCTCAGCTCTGACCTCTGACAGTGCAGCACTCCCTCAGCGCTGACCCTCTGACAGTGCGGCACTCCATAAGCACTGACCCTCTGACAGTGCAGCACTCCCTCAGCACTGACCCTCTGACAGTGCGGCACTCCCTCAGCACTGACCCTCTGACAGTGCGGCACTCCCTCAGTACTGACCCTCTGACAGTGCAGCACTCCTTCAGCACTGACCTCTGACAGTGCGGCACTCCATAAGCACTGACCCTCTGACAGTGCAGCACTCCCTCAGTACTGACCCTCTGACAGTGCAGCACTCCCTCAGCGCTGACCCTCTGACAGTGCGGCACTCCATAAGCACTGACCCTCTGACAGTGCGGCACTCCCTCAGCACTGACCCTCTGACAGTGCGGCACTCCATAAGCACTGACCCTCTGACAGTGCAGCACTCCCTCAGTACTGACCCTCTGACAGTGCGGCACTCCCTCAGTACTGACCCTCTGACAGGGCGGCACTCCCTCAGTACTGACCCTCTGACAGTGCGGCACTCCCTCAGCACTGACCCTCCGACAGTGCGGCACTCCCTCAGTACTGACCCTCTGACAGTGCAGCACTCCCTCAATACTGACCCTCTGACAGTGCGGCACTCCCTCAGTACTGATCCTCTGACAGTGCGGCACTCCCTCAGTACCCACCCTCTGACAGTGCAGCACTCCCTCAGTACTGATCCTCTGACAGTGCGGCACTCCCTCAGTACCCACCCTCTGACAGTGCAGCACTCCCTCAGTACTGACCCTCTGACAGTGCAGCACTCCCTCAGCACTGACCCTCTGAAAGTGCGGCACTCCCTCAGTACTGACCCTCTGACAGTGCGACACTCCCTCAGTACTGATCCTCTGACAGTGTGGCACTCCCTCAGTACTGACCCTCTGAAAGTGCGGCACTCCCTCAGTACTGACCCTCTGACAGTGCGACACTCCCTCAGTACTGATCCTCTGACAGTGCGGCACTCCCTCAGTACTGACCCTCTGACAGTGCGGCACTCCCTCAGCACTGACCCTCTGACAGTGCGGCACTCCCTCAGTACTGACCCTCTGACAGTGCGGCACTCCCTCAGTACTGACCCTCTGACAGTGCGGCACTCCCTCAGTACTGACCCTCTGACAGTGCGGCACTCCCTCAGCACTGACCCACTGACAGTGTGGCACTCCCTCAGTACTGACCCTCTGACAGTGTGGGGTTCCTAAATTTTTCCCCAGTTCCCTTTTTGACATCTCAGACTTGGGTGTGAGCTTGGATCGAAGATTTGTGCTTGGCTTGGGTGTTGTGGGGTGGTGACAAAATAAAACAAAACAGCTGAATAGTAACCGTGACGACTATTGTTAAAAGTGCACAATAAATTTAAACACATGAAAATTACGTGTTCCTGCATTTAAGCTATTTTGTGAAATTTATCTTATTCACTGTCCCTGATGTGACACAAGGGTATCCGTGCTGTGACGCAGCCTCGGTGTGTTTGATGCTGTAAATCTAATCACTGCTGTGATATCCAGCCTTGATCAGCCTTGGGATTTGGTGCAGACCAGTGTGCGGCTGTGCCCAGCGCCGACATGGAGGCTGTGTGAGCGAAGTTTGGCTCCTGCTGCTCCCAAGGAACAGTGGGCCCGGACAATAAAACCAGGAGCACCATGGGGCATCTGAGCCGTGCCTGGACCTTCCCAATGCAGTCCCTGTTCCACCAGAGCATGGCTCCCTCTGAGCTCAGCATCTGTATTTGCAAGCCAACCCTGGATTGTCAGCTGGTATTTTATGCTGAGGTCCCAGGAGTGAGGCTTGAGCCCCCTTTTTCTGGCTTTGTGGGTTTGGAGCAATGAGTTTGGAGAGTTTAGGGTCCATTGTCCCATCAATATAATGGAGAGAGATCAGAGTGGGGGTGGGGCTTGTGCCCGTGGGGGGGGTGGGGCTTGTGCCCGTGGGGGGGGGGGGAGGGTGTGGGGCTTGTGCCCGTGGGGGGGGGCTTGTGCCCGTGGGGGGGGTGGGGCTTATGCCCGTGGGGGGGGTGGGGCTTGTGCCCGTGGGAGGTGGGTGGGGCTTGTGCCCGTGGGAGGGGGGTGGGGCTTGTGCCCGTGGGAGGGGGGTGGGGCTTGTGCCCGTGGGAGGGGGGGGGAGCGGGGCTCGTGCCGGCGTGGGGGAGGGGGGGGGGGAGCGGGGCTCGTGCCGGCGTGGGGGAGGGGGGGGGAGCGGGGCTCGTGGCGGCGTGGGGGAGGGGGGGGGAGCGGGGCTCGTGGCGGCGGGGGAGGTGGCGGGGCTAATGCAGGAGGAGACGGGGCTCCTGCCGGCAGGAGGGGGTGCTGGGGGGGGGGGGGGGGGGGGGTGGCAGGACTCATGCAGGGGGAGGTGGTGCTTGTGCCGGCGGGCAAGGGGAGGCGGGGCTCATGCCAGCGCAGGCGGGGGGAGGTGGGGCTCGTGCTGGCGTGGTGGGTGGGGGGTGGCGGGGCTCATGCACGGGGAGGCGGGGCTCATGCCAGCAGGGGGATGTGGGTGGGGCTTGTGCCGGCAGGGGGATGTGGGTGGGGCTTGTGCCTACGGGGGGGTGTTGGGCTCCTGCCTGCAATTATTGACGTTAAAGGTGGCTGTGATAAATTCCTTCAGGATTTGCCTGGCTGCCGTCTCACTGACATTCTGCTCCTCTCTAAAGATCAGTTTGTTTCTTTCTGTTTAGGGCTGAAAAGAGGAAAAGAACTTATTTTCCGGAAACCTGGATTTGGCATTGCCTCAACATCAGGTACGAACAGTGAAATCGGGATCCACAATTCCCAGTGGAGTTGGAATAGCTTCTCGCCGATTCTGGGAGGAAAGCATTCCCCTGCGCTAAGTGTAATGGGTGGGAAAATCTGCTCTTCGCTGAGGTATCACCTCACAATTTGACTCTTAATTAGAACTGGTTTGGATCGTGTTCACACTGGAGGCTATTCTGGGATCGGCGCTATGTAAAAGTCAGAGACAGTCAGCTGGCTGGCATCAGTTAGGCAGCAGAGATTGGGATGGAGTGTGGGAGGGGATTGGGGATGGGGAGAGTTTTATTATGTGTTCACAGGATGTGCGTGTCAGTGGCTAGAGCAGCAATTATTGCCCATGCACCTTGAGAAGGTGATGGTGAGCTGCCTTCTTGAACCGCTGCAGTCCCTGTGATGTAGGTACACCCCCAGTGCTGTTAGGGCGGGAGTTCCAGGATTTTGACCCAGCGAAGGTGATGGAACGATGATATAATTCTGAATCGGCATGGTGAGTGATTTGGGAAGGGGGGAACCTCCAGGTCGTGGAGTTCCCAGGTAACTGCTGCTCTTCTTCTAGATGGCAGTGGTCTTGAGTTTGGAAGGTGTTACCTAAGGAACCTTGGTGATTTCCTGCAGTGAATCGTGTGGCTGCTACTGTTGGTCGGTGGTAAAGGGAGTGAAATTTTTTTGTGGCTGGGGTGCCAATCAAGTGGGCTGCTTTGTCCTGGATGGTGTTGAGCTTCTTGAGTGTTGTTGGAGTTGCACCCATCCAGGCAAGCGGAGAGTATTCCATCACACTCCTGACTTGTGCCTTGTCGATGGTGGATAGGCTTTGGGGAGTCACCGCAGGATTCCGAGTCTCTGACGTGCTCTGGTAGGCACAGTATTTATATGGCTGGTCCAGTTTTGTTTCTGGTCAATAGTAACCCCCAGGATGTTGATCAGAATCTTCCTACCCTGCATGTTTAAATATTACATCATGATTTTCCAAACTTCAATCAGAGCAGGAATTGTGTTGTAAATACACAGTGTAACTGTGTGAGCCTGGAAAGTGTAATCAGTGTCCCTGCTGTTATTTATTTATTGGTGACACAAGTAGGCTTACATTAACACTGCAATGAAGTTACTGTGAAAATCCCCCAATCGCCACACTCCAGCATCTGTTCAGCTACACTGAGGGAGAATTTAGCATGGCCAATGCACCCTAACCCATAGAACATAGAACAGTGCAGCACAGTACAGGCCCTTCAGCTCTCGATGTTGTGCCGAGCTTTGTCCGAAACCAAGATCAAGCTATCCCACTCCCTATCATTCTGGTGTGCTCCATGTGCCTATCCAATAACCGCTTGAAAGTTCCTAAAGTGTCCGACTCCACTATCACAGCAGGCAGTCCATCCTAGGCCCCAACCACTCTCTGAGTAAAGAACCTACCTCGGACATCCCTCCTATATCTCCTACCACGAACCTTATAGTTAAGCCCCCTAGTAACAGCGACATTCACCCGAGGAAATAGTCTCTGAACGTCCACTCTATCTATCCCCCTCATCATCTTATAAACCTCTATTAAGTCGCCTCTCATCCTCCTCCGCTCTAAAGAGAAAAGCCCTAGCTCCCTCGACCTTTCCTCATAAGACCGACCCTCCAAACCAGGCAGCATCCTGGTAAATCTCCTCTGCAATCTCTCCAATGCTTCCACATCCTTCTTATAGTGAGGTGACCAGAACTGCACACAATATTCCAAATGTGGTCTCACCAAGGTCCTGTACAGTTGCAGCATAACCCCACAGCTCTTAAACTCAAATCCCCTGTTAATAAACGCTAACATACTATAGGCCTTCTTCACGGCTCTATCCACTTAAGTGGCAACCTTCAGAGATCTATGGATATGAACCCCAAGATCTCTCTGTTCCTCCACATTCCTCAGAACCCTGCCGTTGACCCTGTAATCCACATTCAAATTTGTCCTGCCAAAATGAATCACCTCAAACTCCATCTGCCATTTTTCGGCCCAGCTCTGCATCCTATCAATGTCTCTTTGCAGCCTACAACAGCCCTCCACCTCATCCACTACTCCACCAATCTTGGTGTCATCAGCAAATGTACTGATCCACCCTTCAGCCCCCTCTTCCAAATCATTGATAAAAATCACAAATAGCAGAGGACCCAGCACTGATCCCTCTGGTACACCGCTGGTAACTGGTCTCCAGTCTGAAAATTTTCCATCCACCCTCTGTCTTTTATGAGATAGCCAGTTATTTATCCAATCGGCCAAATTTCCCTCTATCCCACACCTCCTTACTTTCTTCATGAGCCGACCATGGGGAACCTTATCAAACGCCTTACTAAAGTCCATGTATACAACATCAACTGCTCTACCTTCATCGACACACTTAGTTACCTCCTCAAAAAATTCAATCAAATTTGTGAGGCAAGACTTACCCTTCACGAATCTGTGTTGACTATCCCGGATTAAGCTGCATCTTTTCAAATGGTCATAAATCTTATCCCTCAGGACCTTTTCCATTAACTTACCGACCACCGAAGTAAGACTAACCGGCCTATAATTACCAGGGTCATTCCTATTTCCTTTCTTGAACAGAGGAACAACATTCGCCACTCTCCAGTCCTCTGGCACTATCCCCGTGGACAGTGAGGACCCAAAGGCTCTGCAATCTCACCCCTTGCCTCCCAAAGAATCCTAGGATATATCCCATCTGGCCCAAGGGACTTATCGACCCTCAGGTTTTTCAAAATTGCTAATATATCTTTCCTCAGAACATCTACCTCCAACCTATCAGTCTGTATCACACTCTCATCCTCAAAAACATGGCCCCTCTCCTTGGTGAACACTGAAGAAAAGTATTCATTCATCATCTCTCCTATCTCTTCTGACTCCATGCACAAGTTCCCACCACTGTCCTTGACCAGCCCTAACCTCACCCTGGTCATTCTTTTATTTTTCACATAAGAGTAAAAAGCCTTGGGGTTTTCCTTGATCCGACCCGCCAAGGACTTCTCATGCCCCCTCCGCGCTCTCCTAAGCCCTTTTTTTAGCTCATTCCTTGCTACCTTGTAACACTCAAGCGACCCAACTGAACCTTGTTTTCTCATCCTTACATACGCTTCCTTTTTCCTCTTGACAAGACATTCAACCTCTTTTGTGAACCATGGTTCTCTCACTCGGCCATTTCCTCCCTGCCTGACAGGGACATGCCTATCAAGGACACGCAGTATTTGTTCCTTGAACAAGCACCACTTTTCATTTGTGCCTTTCTCTGACAGTTTCTGTTAACATCTTATGCCCCCTAATTCTAATTGCCTAATCACATCATAATTACCCCTCCCCCAATTATAAACCTTGCCCTGCCGTATGGCCCTATCCCTCTCCATTGCAATAATGAAAGACACCGAATTGTGGTCACTATATCCAAAGTGCTCTCCCACAAACAATCTAACACTTGGCCCGGTTCATTACCCAGTACCAAATCCAATGTGGCCTCACCTCTTTTCGGCCTATCCACATATTGTGTCAGGAAACCCTCCTGCACACACTGTACAAAAACTGCCCCATCCAAACTATTCGACCTATAAAGGTTCCAATCAATATTTGGAAAGCTGGAGTCACCCATGACAACTACCCTGTGACCTCCACACCTATCCATAATCTGCTTTCCAATTTCTTCCTCCACATCTCTATTACTATTTGGGGGCCTATAGAAAACTCCTAACAACGTGACTGCTCCTTTCCTATTTCTAACTTCAGCCCATATTACCTCAGTGTGCAGATCCCCCTCGAAGTGCCTTTCTGCAGCCGTTAAACTATCCTTGATTAACAATGCCACTCCTCCACCTCTTTTACCACCCGCACGTCTTTTGGACTGTGGGAGGAAACCGGAGCACCCGGAGGAAACCCGCAGAGACACGGGGAGAATGTGCTGACTCTGCACAGACAGTGACCCAAGCCGGGAATCGAACCCGAGTCCCTGGCGCTGTGAGGCAGCAGTGCTAACACACTGTGCCACCGTGTCTTTAAAAGTAACCACACTTCAGAAGTGCTTTGTTGACTGTGCAGCACTTTGAGGTGTCCAGTTGGTTGTGAAAAGCGCTACTGAAATGTGAGTCTTTTTTAATTGGAAATTTAGTACTAAGTGTTGCTGTAAGGTTACGTGATGATATCACAGTACCTGCCGCCGACAGCCAGGCCAGTTTGAAGGATGTAATGAGGCTCTTATTTCCTGTGATCTCTTCCAAAGACTGTGTAAATTGTTCAAAAGCTCTGAATGCTTTGCTGGAAAATCTCCCAGTGCTTTCAATCGTAGCATTCTGTGCCCGGAGCCAAAATATTCTAAGTGCTCCCATGCAGGAATTTAAAATTCTATCAGCTTTTGAGCCAAAAGAGAAAAGTTTATCTACTTCCGAAACTTTGAGATCTTCAGAAGCAGCAATTGATTGCAGTGCAGCAATGTTGCTAGTGCCCAGTGTGTGGGTAGAGGGGCACCATAGGCAGCAGTCCAAGCTTCATCCTATATCCAGGTACCATGACAGACAGTGCCCAGCCTTCCCTGTAAACTGCATGTGGCAGCCACACAGCAACCCAGTGTTCCCGAAGGTACCTGAAGCTGTATAGGGCCTCGGCAAGACCGCATCTGGAATACTATGTACAGTCTTGGTCGTCTTATTTGAAAAGGATATAATTGCATCAAAAGCAGTTCAGAGAAGGTTCACTCTGCACATTGCTGGGAGTAAGGGCCTACCTTAAAGTTTGAACAGGTTGGTGCAATACCCATTAGAGTTTAAATGAATGAGAGGCGAGAATGAAGAATGAAACATGTAAGATTCTGAGGGGCCTTGACAGTGTGGATACCAGGAGGATTTTTCCCCTTGTGGCAGAGACAACAATTAGGAGACACAGTTTAAAAATAAGAGTGGCCCTTTGAAGACAGAATCCCTGCAGTGCAGAAGGAGGCCATTCGGCCCATCGAGTCTGCACCAACTCCCCGAAAGCACATCCTGCGCATTTGCTATTACCAATCCACCTAACTTGCATATCTTAAGACTGTGGGAGGAAACCGGAGCACCCGGAGAAAACCCACGCAGACACGGGGAGAACGTGCAGACTCCACACACACAGTGACCCGAGGCCAGAATCGAACCTGGGTCCCTGGAGCTGTGAGGCAGCACTGCTAATCACTGTGCCACCATGCTGCCCATAGTCGAAAATGGAGTTGAGACCACAAGTAGATCAACCCTGATCCTATCAAATGGCAGATAGGCTTGAAGGGCTGAATGGCCTACTCCCACTCCTTAGTCCTGTGTTCAGATGCAGGACAATCCCTCAAGATACCAGTGTGTTTGGCCACCCAAAATGTTTAAAGGTATCACATGCTGAATGCTGCACACAAAATAAACCAGGGCAGCGTTGCTAGTCGTCCCTTTTGTAAAACAGTAACAAAGAGGCAAATTTGTGCCCACAAACCTGAATCGAAAACTCTTATTCAAACCCAACCTTCAGTAACGGTTCTCTGCGATTCACGGTCTTATCAATGAAGACATTTCTCCATGTCACATTCTGAAATAGTTGTCCCCTCCCAACCCCCTGCCCCTGAGGGGCTCCGTGACTCTCGCCAGGAGAGAAAACCCCACAACGTCAACCCTGTCAAACCATCTCTGAATTTTAAATGTTTTAATTGGATCATCTCTCATTCTGTTAAACTGCAGAGAATATTAGTCCATCTCTCCTCCATAGGACAATCCTCTCTCCCAGGAATCAGTCCAATGAACCTTCATTGCACTAACTCGAAAGTAAGTATATCTTTCCTTGCAAGTTCTTTCAGGTGTGATCTCACTAAAGCTCTGAGCATTTGCAGCAACGCTGTCTTACTCATATTCTCCCCCCTTGAAATAAAAGTATGATTTGCCTCTTTGTTCAGTTCACACAGCTCTCCCAGTATGTGACACAGTTTTCACGTTAATTAACATGCTGTCTCTCTCTCTCTCTCTATTTTTCTGCATTAAAACAGGGACTACACTTCTAAAGTACTCCATTAGCTATGTGCTAAAGTTATGACGGGTGCTACAGAAATTCAGGTTACTGTACATTGAGAGTTGTAAAGTTGGAGGAGGTTAGATTCTGTTACTGAGTAGCTGGGAGGGAGTGAGCTTGGTGACTTATCCCTTATCTTCATGTTGTGTCCACAGTGATGTGACAGGAGAAGCCCGCTTACACGTCGAGGTCCCAGACTCCATCACCAGCTGGATGACTGAGGCAGTCAGCCTATCACAGGAGAGTGGCCTCGGACTCGCTCAATCCACTGAGCTCCGCACATTCAAACCTTTCTTTGTGGATTTCACTTTGCCGTACCACGTAATCCGTGGAGAACAAACTAAAATCCCACTGATTGTCTACAACTACCTCCCCAGCTGTGCTGAGGTATGTGGGGAAACACCGGGGTACACAGGGGAGAGATGGGGGTCAGAGTGACTCTTGGGAAATCCTTGGGCCCCAGGGGAGACTGTGTCTGAGATCAGCAGGGTGGGGGAAGACCATGTCTGTGAGATGGTGGGGGGTGGGGCAGGGGGGGAAACATGTCTATGAGATCGAGTGTTGTAAGTGTGGGGTGTGACAGAGGTAGAAAGCTTTACCCCTGCACTGCATTGCAGGCAGGCGCTGGGGTACAAGGCAGAGGAAGATGTGCTCGGGGCTGACCCTTTCTGGGCTCCACACCTCATGAAGGAAACATTGGCTTTGGAGAGGATGCAACACGGATTCACCAGAAGGATACCAGGGGTGAAAGGGTTAAATGATGAGATTAGGTTGCTCAGAGCAACGTTGTATTACCTGGAGTTTAGAAGATTTAAGGGGTGTTCAGATTGGTGTGTTTAAGGTTTTTAAGTGTTTGATAGGATCGATAGAGAGAAACAATTTCCTGTGGTTGGGGGAGTCCAGAACAAGGGGGCCGAACCTGGACATTGGGGCCAGGCCGTTCAGGGTGATGTCAGGAAGCACTCCCTCACACAGAGGGGAGCGGAAATCCGGAACTCTTTCCCCCAAAAGCTGTTGATTCTGGGCTCACTTAAGACTGAGACAGATGTATTTTAACTCAATAAGGGTGTTGAGGGCGAAGGTGGGTCGATGAAGTCAAGGACTCAATCAGCCATGATCCATTATAATGATAGAACAGGCTCGAGGGACTGAATAGTCTCCGCCTGTTACTATATGAATGGCGATTGCAGTGTGCTGTGCATTCGCTGTGGACTCTTGTGTCTGTCGTTACACTGATTGCTGCTCTTGACCCCAACTTGTTCCAGGTTCATGTTAAAATCACGGTTCCAAAAGGAATCAAGTTCATTGGACATCAGGGGAAGCGACACCTGACTCGGAAGATGTGCGTCAGCTCTGAGGAAGCAAAACCCACGTCCATCGTCCTGTCCTTCACTGAACTTGGCCCTGCCAACATCACAGGTGAGGGGGTAACTGCAAATTGTTGCAAATGATAACCCAGCTGGGTCGGGAAAGGGAGCGAGGGAGGGATTTCCAGGATTTTGATCCAGTAACAGTGAAGGAATGGCAATGTATTTCCGAATCAGGATGGTGTTCCCAGGGATCTGCAGCCCTTCTCCTTCAAAGTTGTAGTGTCCGTGGGTTCAGAAGGTGCTGTCAAAGGACCCTGAGAATCATAGATACTCACCGATGAAGGAACAGCGCTCCAAAAGCTCATGATTCCAAATATACCTGTTGGACTTTCACCTGGTGTTGGGAGACTTCTTACTAGAATCATAGAATCACACAGCACAGAAGAGGCTCTTCAGCCCATCGAGTCAGCAACAACATATTAGAAACACTCCCATCTAATCCCACCTACCAGCACTTGGCCCATAGCCCTGAATGTTATGATGTGCCAAGTGCTCATCCAGGTACTTTTTAAAGGATGTGAGGCATCCCACATCTACCACCCTGTCAGGCAGGGAGGAAGTGGTCAAGCGAGGGAACCGTAGTTTACTAAAGAAGTTGAATCTCTTGTGAAGAGGAAGAAGGAGACTTATGTAAAGATGAGACGTGAAGGCTCAGTTAGGGCGCTTGAGAGTTACAAGTTAGCCAGGAAGGGCCTAAAGAGAGAGCTAAGAAGAGCCAGGAGGGGACATGAGAAGTCTTTGGCAGGTAGGATCAAGGAAAACCCTAAAGCTTTCTGTAGGTATGTCAGGAATAAAAGAATGACTAGGGTAAGATTAGGGCCAGCCAAGGACAGTAGTGGGAAGTTGTGCGTGGAGTCCGAAGAGATAGGAGAGGCGCTAAATGAATATTTTTCGTCAGTATTCACACAGGAAAAAGACAGTGTTGTCGAGGAGAATACTGAGATACAGGCTATTAGACTAGACGGGATGAGGTTCATAAGGAGGAGGTGTTAGCAATTCTGGAAAGTGTGAAAATAGATTAGTCCCCTGGGCCAGATGGGATTTATCCTCGGATTCTCTGGGAGGCTAGGGAGGAGATTGCAGAGCCTTTGGCTTTGATCTTTATGGCATCATTGTCTACAGGAATAGTAAGAGTTTTAACAACACCAGGTTAAAGTCCAACAGGTTTATTTGGTATCAAATACCATTAGCTTTCGGAGCGCTGCTCCTTCGTCAGATGGGGTGGAAATCTGTTCTCAAACAGGGCATACAGAGACACAAAATCAAGTTACAGAATACTGATTAGAATGCAAATCTCTACAGCCAACCAGGTCTTAAAGATACAGACAATGTGAGTGGAGGGAGCATTAAGCACAGGTTAAAGAGATGTGTATTGTCTCCAGACAGGACAACCAGCAAGTCCAGGAAGCAGGCTGTGGGGGTTACTGATAGTGTGACATAAATCCAACATCCTGGTTTAGGCCGTCCTCATGTGTGCGAAACTTGGCTATCAGTTTCTGCTCAGCGACTCTGCGCTGTCGTGTGTTGTGAAGGCCACCTTGGAGAACGCTTACCCGAAGATCAGAGGCTGAATGCCCGTGACTGCTGAAGTGCTCACGACACTCACTGAAGTGCTCACAGTGACCACGACACCACACAACCCTGCCACAGCAACCTCTGCAAGACGTGCCGGATCATCGACATGGATGCCATCATCTCACGTGAGAACACCATCTACCAGGTACACGGTACCTACTCTTGCAACTCAGCCAACGTTGTCTACCTGATACGCTGCAGGAAAGGATGTCCTGAGGCATGGTACATTGGGGAAACCATGCAGACGCTACGACAACGGATGAATGAACACTGCTCGACAATCACCAGGCAAGACTGTTCTCTTCCTGTGGGGGAGCACTTCAGCGGTCACAGGCATTCAGCCTCTGATCTTCCGGTAAGCGTTCTCCAAGGCGGCCTTCACGACACACGACAGCGCAGAGTCGCTGAGCAGAAACTGATAGCCAAGTTCCGCACACATAAGGACGGCCTCAACCGGGATGTTGGGTTTATGTCACACTATCAGTAACCCCCACAGCCTGCCTCCTGGACTTGCTGGCTGTCCTGTCTAGAGACAATACACTACTCTTTAACCTGTGCTTAATGCTCCCTCCACTCACATTGTCTGTATCTTTAAGACCTGGTTGGGTGGAGAGATTTGCATTCTAATCAGTATTCTGTAACTTGATTTTGTATCTCTCCCACTCCATCTGACGAAGGAGCAGCGCTCCGAATGCTAATGGTATTTGCTACCAAATAAACCTGTTGGACTTTAACCTGGTGTTGTTAAAACTCTTACTGTGTTTACCCCAGTCCAACGCCGGCATCTCCACATCATGACTACAGGAATAGTGCCAGAAGACTGGAATATAGCAAATGTTGTCCCCTTGTTTAAGAAGGGGAGTAGAGACAACCTTGGTAATTATAGACCAGTGAGCTTTACTTCTGTTGTGGGCAAAGTTTTGGAAAGGATTATAAGAGATAGGACTTATAATCATCTAGAAAGGAATAATTTTATTAGGGATAGTGAACACGGTTTTGTGAAGGGTAGGTCATGCCTCACAAACCTTATTGAGTTCTTTGAGAAGGTGACCAAAGAGGTGGATAAGGGTAAAATAGTTGATGTGGTGTATTTGGATTTCAGTAAAGCATTTAATAAGGTTCCCCACGGTAAGTTATTGCAGAAGATACGGAGGCATGGGATTGAGGGTGATTTAGCGGTTTGGATCAGAAATTGGCTAGCTGTAAGAAGACAGAGGGTGGTGGTTGATGGGAAATGTTCATCCTGGAGTTCAGTTACTAGTGGTGTACCGCAAGGATCTGTTTTGGGGCCACTGCTGTTTGTCATTTTTATAAATGTCCTGGATGAGGGCATAGAAGGATGGGTTAGTAAATTTGCGGATGACACTAAAGTCGGTGGAGTTGTGGACAGTGTGGAAGGATGTTGCAGGTTACAGAGGGACATAGATAAGCTGCAGAGCTGGGCTGAGAGGTGGCAAATGGAGCTTAATGTGGAAAAGTGTGAGGTGATTCACTTTGGAAGGAGTAACAGGATTACAGAGTACTGGGCTAATGGTAAGATACTTGGTAGTGTGGATGAGCAGAGAGATCTGGGTGTCCATGTGCATAGATCCCTGAAAGTTGGCACCCAGGTTGATAGGGTTGTTAAGAAGGCGTACGGTGTGTTAGCTTTTATTGGTAGAGGGATTGAGTTTTGGAGCCAGGAGGTCATGTTGCAGCTGTACAAAACTCTGGTGCGGCCGCACTTGGAGTATTGCGTACAGTTCTGGTCACCACATTATAGGAAGGATAGAACATAGAAAAAATACAGCACAAACAGGCCCTTTGGCCCACAAGTTGCGTCGGTCATGTCCCTACCTACCTCGGCTTATATATAGGCTTACCTATAACTCTCAATCCTATTAAGTTGCATGTACTCATCCAGAAGTCTCTTAAAAGACCCGATCGAGTTTGCCTCCACCACCACTGACGGCAGCCGATTCCACTCACCCACCACCCTCTGAGTGAAAAACTTACCCCTGACATCTCCTCTGTACCTACTCCCCAGCACCTTAAACCTGTGTCCTCTCAGAGCAGCCATTTCAGCCCTGGGATAAAGCCTCCGAGAATCCACCCGATCTATACCTCTCAACATCTTGTACACCTCTATCAGGTCACCTCTCATCCTTCGTCTCTCCAAGGAGAAAAGACCGAGCTCCCTCAACCTATCCTCATAAGGCATGCCAACCAATCCAGGCAACATCCTTGTAAATCTTCTCTGCACCCTTTCAATCATTTCCACATCCCTCCTGTAATAAGGCGACCAGAACTGGATGTGGAAGCATTGGAAAGGGTGCAGAGGAGATTTACCAGGATGTTGCCTGGTATGGTGGGAAGGTCTTTTGAGGAAAGGCTGAGGGACTTGAGGCTGTTTTCGTTAGAGAGAAGAAGGTTAAGAGGTGACTTCATAGAGACATACAAGATGATCAGAGGATTAGATAGGGTGGATAGTGAGAGCCTTTTTCCTCGGGTGGTGATGGCTAGCACGAGGGGACATAGCTTTAAATTGAGGGGTGATAGATATAGGACAGATGTCAGAGGTAGTTCTTTACTCAGAGAGTAGTAAGGGTGTGGAATGCCCCGCCTTCAACAGTAGTGGACTCGCCAACATTAAGGGCATTTAAATGGTCATTGGATAAACATATGGACGATATTGGAATAGTGTAGGTTAGATGGGCTTTAGATTGGTTTCACAGGTCGGCGCAACATCAAGGGCCGAAGGGCCTGTACTGCGCTGTAATGTTCTATGTTCTGGGTAAAAAAGGTTTTCCTCATATCCCCTCTAAACCTCCTGCTCCTCACCTTGAATCTGTGTCCCTTCATGACTGACCCTTCAACTAAGGGAAACAGTTTCTCCCTATCCACTCTGTCCATGTCCCTCATAATCTGGTACACCTCGATCAGGTCGCCTCTCAGTCTTCTTTGCTCCAAAGAAAACAACCCAAGCCTATCCAACCTCTCGTCATAACTTAAATGTTCCATCCCAGGCAGCATCCTGGTGAATCTCCTCTGCACCCCCTCCAGTGCCAACACATCCTTCCTATAATGTGGCGACCAGAACTGCACACAGTGCTCCAGCTGTGGCCTCACCAAAGTTCTATACAACTCCAACATGACTTCCCTGCTTTTGTAATCTATGCCTCGATTGATAAAGACAAGTGTCCCATATGCCTTTTTCACCATCCTACTAACATGCCCTTCTGCCTTCAGAGATCTGTGGACAAACACGCCAAGGTCCCTTTGTTCCACAGAAGTTCCTAGTGTTCTGCCCTTCATTGAATACTTCCTTGTCAAATTACTCCATCAACTCTCACTTTTCAGGATTAAATGCCATCTGCCACTTATCTGCCCATTTGACCATTCTGCCTATATCTTCTGTAGCCCAAGACTCTCCGCCTCACTGTTAACCACCCAGCCAATCTTTCTGTCATCCGCAAACTTACTAATCCGACCCCTCACATCGTCATCAATGCCATTTATAGATCCCTGTGGTACGCCACTGGACACTGGCTTCCAGTCACTAAAGCAGCCTTCTGTCATCACCCTCTGTCTTCTACAACGGAGCCAATTTTGAATCCACTTTATCGAATTATCCTGTATCCCATGTGAATTTACCTTCTTTACAAGTCTCCCATACATAGAACATAGAACAGTACAGCACAGAACAGGCCCTTCGGCCCATGATGTTGTGCCGAGCTTTATCTGAAACCAAGATCAAGCTATCCCACTCCCTATCATCCTGGTGTGCTCCATGTGCCTGTCCAATAACTGCTTAAATGTTCCTAAAGTGTCTGACTCCACTATCACTGCAGGCAGTCCATTCCACACCCCAACCACTCTCTGCATAAAGAACCTACCTCTGATATCCTTCCTGTATCTCCCACCACGAACCCTATAGTTATGCCCCCTTATAATAGCTCCATCCACCCGAGGAAATAGTCTTTGAACGTTCACTCTATCTATCCCCTTCATCATTTTATAAACCTCTATTAAGTCTCCCCTCAGCCTCCTCCGCTCCAGAGAGAACAGCCCTAGCTCCCTCAACCTTTCCTCATAAGACCTACCCTCCAAACCAGGCAGCATCCTGGTAAATCTCCTCTGCACTCTTTCCAGCGCTTCCACATCCTTCTTATAGTGAGGTGACCAGAACTGCACACAATATTCCAAATGTGGTCTCACCAAGGTCCTGTACAGTTGCAGCATAACCCCACGGCTCTTAAACTCCAACCCCCTGTTAATGAAAGCTAACACACTATAGGCCTTCTTCACAGCTCTATCCACTTGAGTGGCAACCTTTAGAGGTCTGTGGATATGAACCCCAAGATCTCTCTGTTCCTCCACAGTCTTCAGAACCCTCCCTTTGACCCTGTAATCCACATTTAAATTAGTCCTACCCATGTGGGACCTTGTCAAAGACTTGGCTGAAATCCATATAAACTACATCGACTGCACTATCCTCGTCTACACACCTGGTCACCTCCTCAAAAAATTCAATCAAATTTGTTAGGCATGACCTCCCTCTGATGAAGCCATGCTGACTCTCCCTGATCAAGCTTTGCCTCTCCAAGTGGAGATAGATGCTCTCCTTCAGAAGTTTCTCTAATAGTTTCCCTGCCATTGATATGAGACTCACTGGTCTGTAGTTCCCTGGTTTATTTCTACAACCCTGCTTAAGTAGCGGAACCACATTAGCTGTTCTCCAGTCGTCTGGCATCTCCCCAGTGGCCAGAGGGGAATTGAAAATTTGGGTCAGAGGCCCTGCTATCTCCTCCCTTGCCTCCCACAGCAACCTGGGACACAATTCATCCGG
Source organism: Mustelus asterias (assembly GCF_964213995.1). Classification (NCBI taxonomy): domain Eukaryota; kingdom Metazoa; phylum Chordata; class Chondrichthyes; order Carcharhiniformes; family Triakidae; genus Mustelus; species Mustelus asterias. Next base: position 39,252,993 of record NC_135826.1, read on the forward strand.
ACCTGGAGATTTATCCACGTTTAAGGCTGCCAACACCTCCAATCCCTTATCCTTCCCGATGTCAATTTGTTCTAGAACCTCACAGTCTCTCTCTCTGAATTCCACACCATCGTCCTCATTCTCTTGGGTGAAGACGGATGTGAAGTATTCATTCAACACTCTACCAATGTCCTCTGGCTCCTTGGTAAGTGTCTATGGATCTTATCTGCGTGGATTTCCAGATAATATTTAATGAGGTTCCACACGAGAGACCATGAGACAAAGTGAATGTGCACAGATATACAGACAACCCCATGGCATGGGTCTGATATTGGCTGGGAGATAGGAGACAGCAAGTGGGGATAAAAAGATAATTCTTGGTTTGTCGGATGACGTTCGCCAGGGACCAATACTGAGGTCTCTGCTTTTCAGCATATTTATCACTAATTTGGATGAAGGAATGGGGATCTATATTCATGTTTGAAGATGACACTAAGTTTGAGTGCACAGTAAGTTGTGGAGATGGGATCTGGAGGTTGTAGAGGGACAGAGACAGACTGAATTTGTGGGTAAACTGTAGGGAAGTGTGAGGTCATCCGCTATGGATCTAAGGGAGATAAATTAGAAAATGTGCTTCATGGTGCCAGACTGGAGAGCAGAAAGGGGTCTACACAGATTGTTAAAGGCTAGTGGACAGGTTTAAACAGATATCAAAAAGGCTACTGGATCAGAGAGAGTGGAATACCAACGGTTGAACTTTTGGTTCCAGTTGGTCATATCCTGTCTGGAGGAGATGTGTTAAACTCCAAGCCCTGCACACCAGGGTGTGCAGCATAGAATATTACTGGAATTAATTACCGGGACAGATTACATTGACTAAGTTTATACTCCCTAAACGTAGAAGGTTAAGGAATTAAAAATGAAAAAGGGATGTGATAGGGTTGATGGAGAGATTTTGGGATTTGCAGCTGGTGTGGGACTTGGGGACAGTGGTGTTTGGTTGTGGGTGGGGTGGAGTGGGTGGGGGTGGATGGTGGATCATTTTGGTGGGGGTACAAAGGGCCACAGGAACAGAGGGACCTGGGGGTATTTGTGAATGGGCCACTGGGTGTGATGGGACAGGTTGAGGGAGTAATTGGGTGGAGCGTGCATTCCTCGGCGTTCTCAGTGGGGTCGGAGTAGGAAAGTCCAGTACAAATGCTTTACTATCCCAGTGCACTCATAACATAAGAACTAGGAGCAGGAGTAGGCCATCTGGCCCCTCAAGCCTGCTCCGCCATTCAATAAGATCATGGCTGATCTTTTCATGGATTCAGCTCTACTTACCCGCCCACTCACCATAACCCTTAATTCCTTTACTGTTCAAAAATTTATCGATCCTTGCCTTAAAAACATTCAATGAGGTAGCCTCAACTGCTTCACTGGGCAGGGAATTCCACAGATTCACAACCCTTTGTGTGAAGAAGTTCCTCCTCAACTCAGTCCTAAATCTGCTTCCCCTTATTTTTGAGGCTATGCCCCCTCGTTCTAGTTTCACCCGCCAACTTCCCTGCTTCCAACTTATCTATTCCCTTCATAATCTCATATGTTTCTATAAAATCTCCTCTCATTCTTCTGAATTCCAATGAATATAGCCCCATCTACCTACTCTCTCCTCATAAGCCAACCCTCTCAACTCCAGAATCAACCTAGTGAATCTCCTCTGCACCCCCTCCAACGCCAGTATATCCTTTCTCAAGTAAGGAGACCTAAACTGTACACAGTACTCCAGGTGTGGCCTCACCAGCACCTTATACAGCTGCAACATAACCTCGCTGTTTTTAAACTCCATCCCTCTAGCAATGAAGGACAAAATTCCATTTGCCTTTTTAATTACCTGCTGCACCTGCAAACCAACTCCTTGAGATTCCTGCAGAAGGACACCCAGATCCCTCTGCACAGCAGCATGCTGCAATTTTTTACCATTTAAATAATAGTCCATTTACCAACATTGTACTCCATCTGCCAGACCCTCGCCCACTCACTTAGATTATCTATATCCTTTTGTAGACTTTCAGTGTGCTCTGCACACTTTGCTCTGCCACCCATCTCAGTGTCATCTCCCGGCCACTCTCTCCACTCTACTCTCCATGAACCTGAGGTCATCCAAAACTTTGCTGCCCCTGTCTTAACTGAACAACAAGTCCCATTCTCTGCCTTCTCCGCTTGCTGATCTTCATTGACTCCCAGTCTCGCAACATCTTGATTTGAAAATTCTCATCCTTGTTGTCAAATCCCTCTATGACCTCTCCTCTCTCCATCTCTGTAATCTCTACAACTGTGTGTACGGAGCAATGTGTGTCTCACACACACTGGTTCGCACTGCTGCCTCAGCGCCAGGGTCCCGGGTTCGATTCCGGCCTTGTGTCACTGTCTGTGTGGAATTTACACGTTCTCCCCATGTCTGCATGGGTTTCCTCCGGGTGCTCCGGTTCCCTCCCACAGTCCAAAGATGTGCAGGTTAAGTAGATTGGCCATGCTAAATTACCCCTTACTTTCCCAAGGTGTGTAGGTTGTGGGGATTAGTGGGGTAAATACATGGGATTATGGGAAAGGGCCTGGGTGGGATCCTATGTTGGAAAGTCGGTGCAGACTTAATAGGCTGAATGGCCTCCTTCTGCACTGTAGCGATTCTATATAAATACAACCGGCAGATATCGGTGTTACTCTAATTCTCTTACTCTTGTGTGTATTCAATGATTGCTGCACCATTGATGGCTGTGTCTTCAGTTGTTAAGGCTCAAAGTTCTGGAATTCCCTTTGCCCACCCCCCTTTATCCTTTAAGACATCTTCAAAGCTACCTTTGGCCAAGCTAGTGGTCAGCTGACCTGATAGCTCTTTGAACATAAGAACATAAGAACATAAGAACATAAGAAATAGGAGCAGGAGTAGGCCATCTAGCCCCTCGAGCCTGCCCCGCCATTCAATAAGATCATGGCTGATCTGACGTGGATCAGTACCACTTACCCGCCTGATCCCCATAACCCTTAATTCCCTTACCGATCAGGAATCCATCCATCCGCGCTTTAAACATATTCAGCGAGGTAGCCTCCACCACCTCAGTGGGCAGAGAATTCCAGAGATTCACCACCCTCTGGGAGAAGAAGTTCCTCCTCAACTCTGTCTTAAACCGACCCCCCTTTATTTTGAGGCTGTGTCCTCTAGTTTTAACTTCCTCACTAAGTGGAAAGAATCTCTCCGCCTCCACCCTATCCAGCCCCCGCATTATCTTATAAGTCTCCATAAGATCCCCCCTCATCCTTCTAAACTCCAACGAGTACAAACCCAATCTCCTCAGCCTCTCCTCATAATCCAAACCCCTCATCTCCGGTATCAACCTGGTGAACCTTCTCTGCACTCCCTCCAATGCCAATATATCCTTCCTCATATAAGGGGACCAATACTGCACACAGTATTCCAGCTGCGGCCTCACCAATGCCCTGTACAGGTGCATCAAGACATCCCTGCTTTTATATTCTATCCCCTTCGCAATATAGGCCAACATCCCATTTGCCTTCTTGATCACCTGTTGTACCTGCAGACTGGGCTTTTGCGTCTCATGCACAAGGACCCCCAGGTCCCTTTGCACGGTAGCATGTTTTAATTTGTTTCCATTGAGATAGTAATCCCATTTGTTATTATTTCCTCCAAAGTGTATAACCTCGCATTTCTCAACGTTATACTCCATTTGCCATATCCTCGCCCACTCACTCAGCCTGTCCAAATCTCTCTGCAGATCTTCTCCGTCCTCCACACGATTCACTTTTCCACTTATCTTTGTGTTGTCTGCAAACTTCGTTACCCTACACTCCGTCCCCTCCTCCAGATCATCTATATAAATGGTAAACAGTTGCGGCCCGAGTACCGATCCCTGCGGCACGCCACTAGTTACCTTCCTCCAACCGGAAAAACACCCATTTATTCCGACTCTTTGCTTCCTGTCGGATAGCCAGTCCCCAATCCACTTTAACACACTACCCCCAACTCCGTGTGCCCTAATCTTCTTCAGTAGCCTTTTATGGGGCACCTTATCAAACGCCTTTTGGAAATCCAAAAACACCGCATCCACCGGTTCTCCTCCATCAACCGCCCTAGTCACATCTTCATAAAAATCCAACATGTTCGTCAAGCACGACTTTCCCCTCATGAATCCATGCTGCGTCTGATTGATCGAACCATTTCTATCCAGATGCCCTGCTATCTCCTCTTTAATAATGGATTCCAGCATTTTCCCTACTACAGACGTTAAGCTGACCGGCCTATAGTTACCCGCCTTTTGTCTCCTTCCTTTTTTAAACAGCGGCGTAACATTAGCCGTTTTCCAATCAACCGGCACTACCCCAGAATGCAACGAGTTTTGATAAATAATCACTAACGCATCCACTATTACCTCTGACATTTCTTTCAATACCCTGGGATGCATTCCATCCGGACCCGGGGACTTATCCACCTTCAGTCCCATTAGTCTACCCAGCACTGCCTCTCTGGTAACATTAATTGTATTAAGTATTTCTCCTGCTGCCAACCCTCTATCGTTAATATTTGGCAAACTATTTGTGTCCTCCACCGTGAAGACCGACACAAAAAACTTATTTAAAGACTCAGCCATATCCTCATTTCCCACTATTAACTCCCCCCTCTCGTCCTCCAAGGGTCCAACATTCACTCTAGCCACTCTATTCCTTTTTATATATTTATAAAAACTTTTACTATCATTTTTTATATTAATTGCTAGCCTAGCTTCATAGTCTATCCTTCCTTTCTTTATCGCTTTCTTAGTCTCTCTTTGTTGTTTCTTAAATTTTTCCCAATCACTTGTTTCTCCACTATTTTTGGCCACTCTGTACGCAGCTGTTTTTATTTTAATACTCTCCTTTATTTCCTTCGTTATCTTTGCCTGGCACATTTGCCGTCCTGTTAAACTGGAAGGGTGTGGGTTGGAGCAGATTGGGGGGAACGTTTGATGTTAGTGGACAGATTATGACATTGTTGAACCTGTTTCCATTAGCTGATGGTACAGAGGGTAGGGGAGGTGGAACAAGAACAAAGAACAATGAAAATTACAGCACAGGAACAGGCCCTTCGGCCCTCCAAGCCTGCACCGACCATGCTGCCCGACTTAAGTAAACCCTCCTACTCTTCCAGGGACCATATCCCTCTATTCCCATCCTATTCATGTCTTTGTCAAGACGCACCTTAAAAGTCACTACTGTATCCACTTCCACTACCTCCCCCGGCAACGAGTTCCAGGCACTCACCACCCTCTGTGTAAAAAAATCTGCCTCGTACATCTCCTTTAAACCTTGCCCCTCACACCTTAAACCTGTGCCCCCTAGTAATTGACTCTTCCATGCTGGGAAAAAGTGGATTTGGGGCTTTTGGGCAAGAGATGCAGGGTGAATGTGGGGGAACGATTTTTACACAAGTGATGATGACCTGGAACTTGCTGCCTACGAGGATGGTGGAAGCGAAGACAATAAATGATTTCAGAAGGAAATTGGATGGCCACTTGAAGAAAATAAACTTTCAGGGTTACAGGAATGGGATCAACTAGATTGCTTGACATAAACTTGATTGGCCGAATTCGGTGGCGGGGCGGGTGTAAAGAACAACGGAATAGAACTTTGGACACTGCTGGTTCTAATTTGAAAGACGTGTAGGTTCGGTGGGGATAGGGCAGGGTAAGATGCTCTTTTGGAAAGTCGGCGCAGACTCGATGGCCCAATGGCCTCCTCCTGCACTGGGGATTCTGTGGTCTATGGCCATCATTGGAATGGCAATCAGAGAATCCAGAAAAAAGACTGAGGGATGACCTGAACGAGGTCTTTAATTATGAAGCGTTCGGGTAGAAATAAGAAAGATGTTTCTGCTTACAGAAAAGTTCAAAATGAGGAAGCATCAAGATAGTCACTAAGAAATCTAATGGGAATTCTGCAGAAACCTCTTTACGCAGAGAAATGAAATCTTAGAAACCCTGCAGCACAGAAAGAGGCCATTCGGCCCATCGAGTCTGCACCGACCACAATCCCACCCAGGCCCTACCCCCATATCCCTGCATATTTACCCACTAATCCCTCTAACCTACGCATCCCAGGACACTAAGGGCAATTTTAGCATGGCCAATCAACCTAACCCGCACATCTATGGACTGTGGGAGGAAACCGGAGCACCCGGAGGAAACCCACTCAGACACGAGGAGAATGTGCAAACTCCACACAGACAGTGACCCAAGCCGGGAATCGAACCAGGTCCCTGGAGCTGTGAAGCAGCAGTGCTAACCACTGTGCTACCGTGCCGCCCGTGAGACTGGGGAGAATGTGGGACTCGCTCCCACAGGGAGGGGGAGAATGTGGGACTCACTCCCACAGGGAATGGGGGAGAATGTGGGACTCGCTCCCACAGGGAGGGGGAGAATGTGGGACTCGCTCCCACAGGGAATGGGGGAGAACGTGGGACTCGCTCCCACAGGGAATGGGGGAGAATGTGGGACTCGCTCCCACAGGGAATGGGGCAGAATGTGGGACTCGCTCCCACAGGGAGCAGTCGTGGTGAATAGCAGAGATATACTTGAGGAGAAGCTGGATAAACACATGAGGGAGAAAAGAGAAGGAGATGTTGATGGGGTGTGAGGATGCTCATGTGGAGAATGGCACAGAATGGCTTGTATCTATGTTGTAACGGTGTTGTCTGCTGCTGGTTGTGTGATGGTGTTCGAACATGTTTACAGGGCTGTTACTTCATTTTCACAGCCAAAGCGTTTGCTTACAGTGAAAGCAGCTGCTGTGAGGGAGGGCTACAGGCACTGAAGAGCAACAAGTACCTGGATGACAGCTACATGGACAGGAGGACCCCAGCCAGCATGGACTATGTGAAGAGACTTGTGCTGGTGGAGGTGAGGGAGACAACACATTCTGTGCTGATGATGGTCTGTGACACACTGCTAGATCACACTGTTTACCCACAAGCAGCAGAGTTAGACCCAATGTACAGTAATGTAGAGAGCTGCTAAGGGGCAGTTGTGTGTCAACTGTTTGGTCCATTTATAAAACAGGATCCAATTGTAAATCGGCAAATTCTAAAGTCCAAAGGAATTTCCTGTTGCTGAGGAAGTTTGTGTAAAACCACAAAGAAATGAAGAGTTAATTGTTGACACCATGGGAATTAATGATGTGATGTTGTGTAATGGTTGTTCACATATCCAATCTCACATTCTCTCACTCTTCTATCTCCATCTCTCTCATTCTCCTGTCTCTCTCCTGTCTCTCTCCTGTCTCTCTCTCTCTCTCTCTCCTGTCTCTCTCTCTCTCTTTCCTGTCTCTCTCTCTCTTTCCTGTCTCTCTCTCTCTCTCGTCTCTCTCTCTCTCTCCTGTCTCTCTCTCTCTCTCTCTCTCTCCTGTCTCTCTCTCTCTCTCCTGTCTCCTGTCTCTCTCTCTCTCTGTGTCTCTGTATTCCACAGCCTGAAGGATTGTCGAGGGAGTACACCTACAGCATCTTCTTCTGTCCCAATGGTAAGTGAAACCTTGGTGAAATCGATGCCCAGGTGAAGGGGTGAGGGTTGGGAGGTGCTGCTTGTAACCAGTGACCACACCTCGGAATCCGAGCCCTCATCGTCACTGCTCCACGCACATTGTTTTCTGTTGCTCTTTCAGATTATTTTGAATATTCTCCCTATTTGCGTTAATTACTGTTATCCCCAACTCATTTGAGTTGCAAACTGGCGATGGCCATTGAGACCAGAGAGCATGTTTTGCATTTCTCTAGCACCTTTTATAGACATGGGACATTCCAGAACACTACTCAGCCAATCAGATACATTTGAAATACACGGTTGCTGTTGTAATGTGGGAAAAGAACAGCAGCAAATGTATGCACAGCAAGATCCCACTAAGAGCATAGAAGGTAAGTGACCAGTTGTCCTGTTTTGGTTGAGGGAAAAATGATGGCCAGAAGTTCTTGGGTCTCCTCTCTGACCTGTATTGTGTTTGTCGGGGTATCTGGGAGGGGCAATGCAATTAGTGTCAGTGTCCCTGGGCTGGGCAAGCAAAAAGCAGCTATGGTTCCTGCTCCTGGTCACTGTCTGCTGGAAAGCACATGTGTTTGGCGAGGGCTTGAGCTTGACTTGACTGGAGTCAAGGGGGAGACAATTCAGTTGTGGTAATATCATTAGACTGGCCATCCAGAGGCCCAGGTTAAAGCTCTGGGCACAAGGGTTCAAATCCCACCACGGCAGCTGATGGAATTTAAATTCAATGAATAAATCTGGAATTGAAAGCTCGTCTCGGTAACGGTGACCAGGAAACTATCATTGATTGTTACAAAAGAAAAACCCACCTGATTCGCTAATGTCCTTTAGGGAAGGAAATTTGCCGTCCTTACCTGGTCTGGCCTACATGTGACTCCAGATCCACAGCAATGTGGCTGACTCTGAAATGGCCGAGCGAGACACTCAGTTCAAGGGCAATTATGGATGGGAACAAATGCTGGCCTTGCCCAGCGGTGCCCACGTCCTGCGGTGCCCACGTCCCGCGGTGCCCACGTCCAGCGGTGCCCACATCCCACGGTGCCCACGTCCCGTGGTGCCCACGTCCCGCGGTGCCCACATCCCACGGTGCACACGTCCCGCGGTGCCCACGTCCCGCGGTGCCCACGTCCCGCGGTGCCCACGTCCCGCGATGCCCACGTCCCGCGGTGCCCACATCCCACGGTGCCCAAGTCCCGCGGTGCCCACGTCCGCCGGTGCCCACGTCCCGCGGTGCCCACGTCCCACGATGCCCACGTCCAGCGGTGCCCACATCCCACGATGCCCACGTCCCGCGGTGCCCACGTCCAGCGGTGCCCACATCCCACGATGCCCACGTCCCGCGATGCCCACGTCCAGCGGTGCCCACGTCCCGCGATGCCCACGTCCCGCGGTGCCCACGTCCCGCAGTGCCCACGTCCCGCGGTGCCCACGTCCCGCGATGCCCACGTCCCGCAATGCCCACATCCCGCGGTGCCCACGCCCAGCGGTGCCCACGTCCCGCGATGCCCACGTCCCGCGATGCCCACGTCCCGCAATGCCCACGTCCCGCGGTGCCCACGTCCCGCGATGCCCACGTCCGCCGTGCCCACGTCCCGCGGTGCCCACATCCAGCGGTGCCCACGTCCCACGATGCCCACGTCCCACGGTGCCCACGTCCCGCGATGCCCACGTCCAGCGGTGCCCACGTCCCGCAATGCCCACGTCCCGCGATGCCCACGTCCCGCGATGCTCACGTCCCGCGGTGCCCACATCCAGCGGTGCCCACGTCCCACGATGCCCACGTCCCACGGTGCCCACGTCCCGCGATGCCCACGTCCCGCGATGCTCACGTCCAGCGATGCTCACGTCCCGCGGTGCCCACGTCCCGCGATGCCCACGTCCCGCGGTGCCCACGTTCCGCGATGCCCACGTCCCGCGGTGCCCACGTCCCGCGATGCCCACGTCCCGCGATGCCCACGTCCCGCGGTGCCCACGTCCCGCGATGCCCTCGTCCCGCGATGCTCACGTCCCGCGATGCCCACGTCCTGCGGTGCCCACGTCCCGCGATGCCCACGTCCCGCGGTGCCCACGTCCTGCGGTGCCCACGTCCCGCGATGCCCACGTCCCGCGATGCCCACGTCCCGCGGTGCCCACGTTCCGCGATGCCCACGTCCCACGGTGCCCACGTCCCGCGATGCCCACGTCCCGCGGTGCCCACGTCCAGCGATGCTCACGTCCCGCGGTGCCCACGTCCCGCGGTGCCCACGCCCCGCGATGCCCTCGTCCCGCGATGCCCACGTCCCGCGGTGCCCACATCCAGCGATGCTCACGTCCCATGCGAAGAATTTTTTAAAAATCCTGTAGATCCAAGTTTGCATTTTTCATATCTGATCCTGGATTGTGTTTTCAGACCTGGGCAGATGAAATCCCCCCAGGGGTGAGGCCATTCTATTTGTCAATCTGAAATTTCCTGTCTAACCTCTTCCTGCTGAAACCTCTTTCGATCAAACTTTAAACACTTGCTCTGTAATTCCGTAAATGCCATGGGGTGCTTTTCTCTGTTAAAGATGTTACATATACCGTGGTTATGACATAAAGCAGGCCATTCGGCCCAACTTGACTATGTCCACATGAGCCTCCTTGCACACCTCTTCATCTCTCCCTGTCACTATCACCATCTCCTAGACTTATAAATCGAAGGGCTGGTGAGTCACAATTCTCTCATGATAGCTCATGCTTTGCCCCGAGTTCAGGGTCCCTGCAATTGTGTCAGTATTTTGCAGGGGTTGCCCCGCACAGCCAGTCAGAATCAGTGGGATATTTGACTTTTGGGGGAGTGTCACAGAAGATCATAAGTAGGAACATGAGCAGATCCCACTCCGCCCCGCCATTCGGTAAGGTCATGACTGATCTGATTGTGGCTTTAACTCCACTTTTCCTGCCTCTTCCCCCATAACCGTCAACTCCCTTGTCAATCAGAAATCTGTCTAACTCAGCCTTGAATATATTCACTGACCCAGCCTCCATTGCTCTCTGAGAGAGAGAATTCCAGCTGCTCTCTAAGCCAAGAAATTCCTCTTCATCTCTGTCTTAAATGGGAGACTCCTTATTTTTAACTCTTTCCCCCGGTTCTAGATTCCCCACAAAGGGAAACATCCTCTCAGCATCTGCCCAGTCCCCAACCGCAGAATCTTTGTTTCAATAAGATCACCTCTCGTTCTTCCAAACTCCAATGAGTATCAGCGCAGCCTGCTCCACTGTCCCTCAGGAGACAATCCTTATCCCAGGAATCAGCTTGGTGAACCTTCTGAACTGCTTCCATGCAACCATATTCCTCCTTAAGTAATGTGACCAAAACTGTACCCATTTAGACCATGACAACTGGATGCTTCCCCTTTCACTACAAGTCCCTTTCCAGCCCTTAACCCTTCCACTGGGTAGGCAACACTGTCTTTGGACTCACACTCTTGGCTTTAGGGAACTGTGTCTATTCCCCACTGTAAGTATATTCTTTTTTAATCCCTGCACTTGAGAATGATTTCCTGCACCATGTTGCTGTGCTCAGTTTGCTGATCCTCCCTGCAGTCCCTGCTCTCATCTCATCCACACAAACTGCAAGAATATTGAACCTTTTGTACAGTTGCGAGACCTAAAGCTCTACTCGATCCCCTTATCTGCTTCTCTTGCAGTTACCCACCTGTCCCTGACAACAGACCAATTCTGAAACCTGGGTAACTTTCCCCTCCCTGGTGAAGAAGAGCTCAAACACATTGTTCGCCAATGCGATTCTGCCCATATTTTCCTGCAGGGTGGAGGTGGGGCAGTGAGCGGGAGCAAGAGTTTGAGTTGATTTCCTCTTTGTCCCAGGAAATTTTCAGCATGTACTGGGGGACCAAAGAACCTTCCTGGTCTGTGAGACTCAGCCAATGGCAAATGGACCATCCAGTTTGGTCCTAAGGATGGCTACTCTGCTACTTATATAGAGGGTCTCCGTTCAGGAGGAGGCCTTTCAGCCTGTTATGCTGTGCTAACTCCTTGAACAAGCTGTCCAATTAGTTCCTCCATGTCCTTTCCCCATAATTTTGCAAATTTCTCCTTTTCAAATGCTCTCCAATTCTCTTCTGAAAGTTTATTATTGAATCTGTTTCTCTTGCTCTTTCAGGCAGCACTTTGCAGATTCTTGTACTTCGTTATGTAAAATAAATTCTCATCTCTACTCTGGATTTTGACAATCATCTTAAATCTGTCCCCCTCTGGTTACTGCCTCTCTTGTCAATGGAAACAGTTGCTCTTTATTCGCTCTAACCAAATCCTCCATGGTCTTAAATATCTTTGTTAAATCTCCCGTAACCTTCCCTGCTGTAAGGAGAACAATCCCAGCTTCCTCAGCTTCTCCACATTAACTGAAGTCTTACATCCTTGGTACCATTCAAGTAGACATCTCTGAACCCTCGCCAAGGCCTTGACATTCTGCCTAAAATGTGATGCCCAGAATTGGCCACAATTATTCTGTTTGCCTTCTCAGAAAAGATTCACATTTCCACTCCCAACAAGTATGAGTACCAGTACATTCAGAAACCAGCCCGAATGGTGCACTTTGATGTGGCAGTGAAGGCACACAACGACGCCCACTTTGCCTTATCGACGGGACCTCGCGACACCGCTGAAATGGTTGAGATTGTGATTGGAGGACGGCAGAACACGAAGACATGGATCGCAGTGAGCAAGATGGGAGAGCCAGTGGTCAGTGCAAACACACCTCACATCCTCTCCTGGGATGAGTTCCGAAACTTCTGGATTCGCTGGAAGACTGGCATCATTCAGGTGAGCGATTGCTCCCAGGGTGATGCACAGAGGACTTCACCTTGTTGACCTGACTGTAAGCTCCCTCGCTGCTGAAACCCAACCTGTTTATAATATTGGAGCATTTTCTATGTTGTACTCATGTTGAAGTTTGTCGACAGGTTGGATTTTTTTGCCTCCAGCAATGCCAATTGGCCCTCCTGGTGTTCTAATATGTTTGGCACAGACTTTCCGAAGTCTTGTTTCTGAAGTCTTGTTTCTGATGTCTTGTTCCCAGGTTGGGCATGGTGCGATGCCATCCAATGAGTCTTTGATTGTGGAGTGGGCGATAGCCAGATTCCCGGAGGTCAATTATATCGGCTTCTCAACCGGCTGGGGCTCGATGGGAGAGTTCAAAATCTGGAGAAAGGAGGAATCGGATGAGAACCACAATGAAGCTTTCACTCTGGGAGTGCCTCATAATGTAGTCCCTGGATCTGAGCGAGCCACTGCCTCCATGATAGGTACAGGCACAGGGATCCGGGAATCCTAACACTGGCTGCACTAACCTCCGTCTCTCGACACTGGACTCGGGTCAGAATCACAGCTGCCATTTACTGAAGGCAGATGAATAATTAATCTTGGAAAGTTTGTGGGGGAGAGGAATGGAAGTGATGCGTTATTACAAACTTAGCACTTTGAGATATTTGAGATTCCTGATACTCATTAAAGCAGGTCCCAACACTGGGGGTGGGGGACCTATGGAATTGGGGGAGGGAGAAAACCAGGAGGGGCAATTGTTTAAGTTTTATTTCTACAAATATACTTTTATTCATACGTAATTTCTAAAATTGCATTCAAAACCATTCTAATTGGACCTTCGTGCTTTCCAGCTCTTCCCACTCGGCATGCTGAGGTGCTGTAATATAATTGCAATAACGTGTGATATTTACAATATATCTTTCCATGACAAAGATATTGCCTGAGGGGTTTTATGCAGCTTCCAGCCCCTCGGTGTGCTATGACAGATGGTCCTTGGGCAGCGACCTTTCCCCATTGCATCTCTGCGATGGCTGCCTTAGGTTTTAGTGTGATTCTTAGCACATAGCCTGGACAAAGACTTTGTACTGAAGTGACTCATGTAAGTAGCAGCCAGTGAGAGTCCAGTCCGACACCTGTTGCCCTTTATCCCATTGAGTTGCTATTCACATTCTTTGGAGTCATTTACAATTAGGAAGAGGCCATTTGGTCTATCACGTCCACACTAGCTCGAGAGCAATCCACTCAAGTCATATTCCCAGTCCATCCCTATATTTCTTTCAAGAAGCTATCCACCTCAGGGACACATCTACTGCAAATTCATTCAGAATTTCAGTTCAGTTTACAGTTCAGTAAAAAGTCATATCGATATGTCCCAAATAATTAGTATCACTCACACTTTTTAGAGCCACTCTTTTTCCACTGTTAATCATCCTGCATCATACATATCTCTCCTAAATATATTGAGGTATCTGACCCCTTCTGTCCTGAAGGTGCTGACTCTCACTGGGGTACAGGGTCCCCTCCTCTCCTGAAGGTGCTGACTCTCACTGGGGTACAGGGTCCCCCTCCTCTCCTGAAGGTGCTGACTCTCACTGGGGTACAGGGTCCCCTCCTCTCCTGAAGATGCTGACTCTCACTGGGGTACAGGGTCCCTCTCCTCTCCTGAAGGTGCTGACTCTCACTGGGGTACAGGGTCCCCCTCCTCTCCTGAAAGTGCCGACTCTCACTGGGGTACAGGGTCCCCTCCTCTCCTGAAGGTGCTGACTCTCACTGGGGTACAGGGTCCCTCTCCTCTCCTGAAGGTGCTGACTCTCACTGGGGTACAGGGTCCCCCTCCTCTCCTGAAAGTGCCGACTCTCACTGGGGTACAGGGTCCCCTCCTCTCCTGAAGGTGCTGACTCTCACTGGGGTACAGGGTCCCCTCCTCTCCTGAAGGTGCTGACTCTCACTGGGGTACAGGGTCCCCCTCCTCTCCTGAAGGTGCTGATTCTCACTGGGGTACAGGGTCCCCTCCTCTCCTGAAGGTGCTGACTCTCACTGGGG